>NW_026944109.1:0-120448 GCF_033296635.1 Dichotomopilus funicola | reverse complement strand
CATCATCGGCACCCCCTCATCCCCCAACCCCCCCTCCACATCCCCCTCCTTCCTCCCCTCCTCCCCACTCCCACCCTTCTTCTGTCTACTCAACGCCGCCCACAACGCACTCCCCACAATCAACCCACACCCCACCACACTCACAACCCCCATCTCATGCCCAAACACCCACTTATCAAACCCCGCCGCAAACAACATATGTGTATACACCATCGCCGTCGCGCGGTTCGACTTCTCCCCGCCAATCCCCGCCGTCATCATAAACTGCATGATAAACCCGCACAGCCCCAAGGACAGCAACAAGAACCACTCGTACACCGTGCCGGGCAGCAGGCCGGCGAAGCTGACGACGGGTGGGGTGGATTGGGCGATGTTGAGGAGGGGACAGAGGAGGAGGGCGACGGTGCTGACGAGGGTGCTCCAGACGGAGAAGTAGTTGACTGTGATGAGGGCGTGGGCGCGCGTGCCGATGTAGCGGATGGTGGTGTAGGCGCCTGCTGCGCCGAGGACGCCGAGGAGGCCGATGAGGATGGCGAAGAGGCGTTGGGAGGGGGTGGGTTCGTTGGGGTCGTCGGTTGTGGTTGTGTTGTCGGCGTTTTCAGGGGTAGCTGGGTTGTTGCTGTTGCCGAACAGAGAGGTTGGCCGCGCGATGAGGACAACGCCGAGTAGGGCGAGGAGGGAGGCGAGTTGTTCTTTGCGCGTGAAGGGGTCTTTGAGCCAGAGGTGGCAGATGTAGCCGGCTAACATGGGGGCGAGGAAGGTGATGACGGTGGCTTCGGCGAGGGGGAGGTACATCATGGAATACCACATTCCGTAGATTCCAAACTGTGGACGGTAAGTATATGAGGCACAGACACAAACACATCGGCTCGCCGATAACGAAGCAAACCGATGATGGAAACGGTCATCACAACAGCACTTACAAATCCCGAAACACCCCGCACAATCAACACAACGCGGATTCCCCTTGCACCCAGCGGAAAGTCAGGTACCTGATTCCACCACATGTATAAGCAAGACAGCACCGTGGTGAGACTCATGCGAGCAAACAATATCTGCAGCGGGTGCATGTTCGACTCGAGCTCCAGAAGCCTCGCCGAGAGGTTCATCAGCGCCCCAAAGAGCTGCGAGACCGCCACCAGAATCACACCCCGATTCCTTGTCCAGAACCGTCCCATAGCCCCGGAAGCCCCTGGTGTATGGGGTTCGTGGTGGTATCCTCCAAGCGGGGCGGGTGATAAAGTTCGTGAGTATGCTGACATCGGGCTGGCAGAGAGGGCTCGAGGAATGTTGGGGGCGAGGAAGGGTGATGGAGGCTTGCTGTTCCCCAAGTCCGCTAGTGGGAGATGATCGATAATGTCACTATCAGCATCCTCATCGTCGTCGTGGCCGTGGTAGTTGAGCCTTGACTTGGCTTGGGAGGCCCGCCGAGGATCTAGGAACCCCGCCATGATGTTAGTGTTGACTACGCTCAACGACTAACGTTGGACAAGTTGGGTGCGTCCGTTCCTTCACGAGTCCGGGTGTGATGGGCCTGATGGGAGAACTGTTTTCCAGGGTAGACGAGATAAATCGATACTAGGTAATTTTCCATACTGAAGGTGCGGGTAAGGAAAGGTAAAAAAAACCGAACACCCGAGCGACGGACCCCATCTTCGGGTCATCAGTTAAAGGCTGCCGAGCACCTCAGAGGTGGAGCGAAGGGCGTGCGTGTTATTCCCGAATACCTAACGTAGCTAGCGTTGCTCCTGCTGCTGCACTGCTACACCTCACACGCGCGGATGACACCTCTGGTGGGTGCAGCGAACGCTTGGGGAACTTTGGCCTCCTAGGTAAGCTCCGTCACCGGCCTACCGCGGGGGCCCAGAACATCGGATAAGGACCTGAGCCGAGAGTAAGCTCCCCGGTTCGGCCTGCTCGGCCCGCAACCTCACGCATCAAGGTGCCTGGGAGAACGTGCAGATTACCCATTCTGGAAGACAGACCCGTTCGTCCCGGGCTTTGGGGTAAAAAGTGGACGTGGGGCGGTGTGGGGAAGAAAGTTCTCGGACTGGAAAAAAGGATTCAAGAGCGGAAAAAGTCTTGCGGAATCTCGCACGTTGAATTAGCAAGGCAAGTAAGATAGGAACAGGAATAAAAAATGAAATTAACAAATGAAACTGAAAGATAATATTTCTGGACAAAATCGGTATTGTAACAATTGCACCCTCTTATACTGTGACAAAGAAGCGGGCAAATCCTAACTACAAAATTACTTAGATAATGAAAGAGACCAACACGGAAAGTGGGCCGGATTCCGGCGGATTCGGAGTAAGACGAACTACCTATGGAAAAGCACTTGGAAAAGGAGACAGTTGAGTGGAAAAGTGAGTTGTTCTACATAAATTAAATTTGTATTAGAATACAAATAATTAGTTGAAATGCTTAGCGAGGGGTTCTGCTCCTTTCTATAAACCTTAAGCTACTTTTACACCTCAAAGTCATTTCTCTTGTTTCAAAAATGGGACAACGCCTGACAAAGTCACGGTTACGGGGAGTATTAGCTCCCAATCTACGGATCCTTAACCAGCTGAAGACTTTGAGATCATACGTCGTCTCGTTTATTCTTAGGTGGGGTCGGACAAATCAATGATACCCTAAGGTAGCAGCTTGGATATCAACAAAGAGAACGGCGGGTTAGGAGGGACGGCATCGTACATCTAAACTCGTTGGGGAACCTCCGTCCTTCGTTGGGCCGAATATGTGTTTATCTGTAATCTTGCCTAGCAGTCTGTTTGGCGAAAAAAGAAGAAAGAGCTCAATAGAAAGCAGCGCCCTACCAATACCAATTTTGTACCCATCCCATCCGAACGCCATTGCTATGCGACCAAACACCAAGGCAATCCCAAACCCCTCAAAGCCACCAAAATTGTCCCAGCCCCAGTAACCCGGGCCATCTCTTTTCCACCTCTGATTAAAGAGGTTCATCGAGTCCCAAATCCAAATCATCGCCTCCATCATCCAAATCCTCCTCCCCAATCTGCACCCGCGACATCACCTTCTTCCCACCCTTCCGGCTACTCCCC
Organism: Dichotomopilus funicola; assembly: GCF_033296635.1. NCBI lineage: Eukaryota > Fungi > Ascomycota > Sordariomycetes > Sordariales > Chaetomiaceae > Dichotomopilus > Dichotomopilus funicola. The sequence goes on along the minus strand of NW_026944109.1, from coordinate 117,383 downwards.
TTATCCCGGTCCTTCTCAGCCGCCTTCTCCTCTTTATCCGCATCCTTCATCAGCTGGTCCTCAATATTGAACCCCTTCCGCGCCGCCTCAATCTCCTTCTTCTTCTCAAACATCTCCTGAATCTTGCCCATGTAGTGCGGGTTGCGTCGCATGGCAAACTCAAAGTCCTCAAACTTTACTTTTTGCCGCCCGGCATGTTGTGCAGCCCGTGTTGCTTCGAAGCTCACTCCTTGGATGAATTCGGTCAGAATCTCGTCCAGTATGCGGACGGTCTCGTTAAGTGGCGCGCGTACGTCGCCGTGGCCGTAGAGGAGCTGGGCGACTGGGAGGGGAGAAGTTGTGTTAGGGGTGGAGAACGGACTGGAAGGGAGAGGTGGGAGATGGGGGGAATTGCATACGTTCGTTGTGGCCAAAGTTCATCTTACCGACATTTTTGCCGGCACGCGCTCTGGGCTCCATCTTGATGGTTGTGATGGGGGCTGTTGTATGGGAAAACGCAGGCGGGACGCGGTCGCGGGGCTTGACGACGTGGTGGTCGGTCCGGAATAGCGATTAGGAGAATGGTTCGTCGATTGGAGGTGTAAACGGAACTTCGGTAATAATAGCGCCCCGGGGGGATTTCAGGTCCCAGGTTGCCCCAATGTTGATGAATGAAGGAAAGCAGACGGACGTCAAGCAGTTGAGAAGGCTGAAGGTGAGGCTGCTGTAAATTCCCCACAGCTTCCAAGTTTCCACTGCAGTGGGTCTGGACCTGCAGCCGCAGGCCCACTTTCCAGGTGGCCCCACTGGACCCCTGGCGGACCTATCGCAAGAAACACGGTCGAGGACAGCTCTCGCGACAACATCAACCACGGCTGAAGTTCGAACTTGCAACTCCCAGTACCGACACCCCGTTTGTTCTTGTTGATACATCAGCCTGCGCCCATACACGGAATATGGTACACGCAAACCCCCAAGCCTACCCCAAAACCGCCTCATTTTATGGAACCTGTGAGAGCTAACGCCGCCCTTTTCCACCAAACAGACAGCCCTCTTCAACTTCACGAGCCTCCTGCTCGTCATCCTCCTTCTTATCTGGTACGGCAGCAACTCCCTCCAAGCATGCCACAGCTAGCGGCTTTCCATACGTGAAAGCGACAACAAACGCGATCCTTCTTTACACAGAACTGACCATCGAATCTTCGTTTACAGCACATGCGCCTACCTTCACCAACTATTCCCTGCGATTTTGGACCGGAATAAAACTGGGTTAGCTTCCCACCGATGACCCTGAGAGCAGCCAGGTTAGGCTGGGCCGAGCTAAAGATGAAAGCGTGCTGACAACGCCGGGTGTGTAACAGAATCATGGGCATATTCTGGAAGTGCGCACGTATAGGGGAACGGCTGAGCCCGTACATGAGTTTGTGTTGTGGGGTTATGGCGGTGAGTTTTCATCATACCGTCTGGTTTTTGGTGTCTCGATGTGTTCTTACGCTCTCGGCCCAATGGTTCTGTGGCTGTGGCCTGACCTGGGACACGAGCAAGAATGGTATGCACACCATAGACGATGGGATGTCTGCTAACAAGGTGGTGGCCGTTTTGTTAGATCTCGATTTTCGTCGGCATGTAAAGTATTCCCGAGTGCAAAACGGAGTTGGGGACTGTAACGCGGCTTAGAAGTTATGGATATGGATGTTTGACTTACGGGGCGTTTTGGGGTTGAATTCTTCTTTCCGGGCCAGCGGACGGCGATATTGGCGTTGGAACGGGATCTGCGCCGCGAAAACTTACAGCATGCGACTCATCGATATCAGGTTGCTTGTCCGGTGATGACTAAGAGAGGGATGGCATCCCTAGGGGCCGCCAGCCGACAGGCTCCGAAAGTGCCAAAAACGACTTCGGCCGGATCCGGCTGCAACGAGCACCGTCGCCAGCCCCAAAAGATGCGCCAAATGTAGTTGCTCAAGATTAGCACCCGAATATTGCCGTTTGCCCGCTCTAGCCCGCGAGCAGCCTCCCGTTCACCGAACCAAGTGCACCCGTCGAGCTTCTCGAACTCATCTAAATGGACAAACAACACAGGTTTCGGGCCCGTCATTTGGTTAAATTCGGTCGAGACTTGGGAAATTCAGCACGATGTTGTACTTGGCTCGACTACGGAAGCGGACTTCGGGAGCGTTCGGAGCACGACCAAGAGCACATCCAAGGTCGGCCGGGAACGGGTCGGAGTTACGGGGCAAAGAAGCGGGAACCCGGGGTCTGTTCACATGACGATGCGGTCGAGAGGTGCTGGGATGCAACAGGCCGTGGCCGGTGACGAAGAGTATATGGGGCGGGATCCGTGGAAATGTATATATTGCACATATTTCCTGCGCAGTCTTGCGTCATATGCGTGATGCACTGATCCGGTCGGCCGTGTCGAGTGTTTGGTTTTGATGTCTGCATCATCTAGGGAACATAGCACATCACAGCGACAGTCGTTTCTATTATCCTAGCTGTGGTTGCGTTAAGGCTCCAGCAACTTCATCCTGCCAGGCTGAAAGATATACCATTATGGCTCGAGCACAACAAGCCATCGTCCTCACTCCCGCATATCCGACGCATAACGGCCGTTCCCTCGCCGTGATATCTCCAGGCTCAGCCTTGCGAGCAACCCCCCCTGCTCAGACACCAACGTGCAGGCAAACCGAACACAAGTCCTCCACGCGGGAAGCCGGGCTGAATGCCGGGTCCCGGGCACCGAGTGCTAGTGACCTCGGCACGCCACAGGATGTACCACTTCTAGCGCATGGTTTGAGGGATTTCCTGAGTTCTGGCTTACTATGTACGGACGCCTTGATACTGAAATTGTTATGTCTTGTACTCAAACTAGAATTACGGTTTCGATACGCAGGGTGAGCTACCGTCATGCAAATAGCTGACAAAGCCTACCGAGGCATCACACCAAGCTGCAGGTGGGTTTATTGCGCAGATATGCACGCTGCGGAATGTCTAATCTGACGTTTTGGGTTTCAACGTTTTGTCTGCGGTTCATGTACACTACATAGTAGTGTAAGGACGGCTCCTTTGTCTCAACCAGGATCTACACGAGAAAGGATATCAACTCCCTCGCATAGACAAACATCTCGCAAAGAACGACCATTTGGGAAGAACAGGTTCAGATGACAATGGCAGTATGAGAACGCAAGACATGACAAGCAAAATAAAACGTGGCGTGATGTAAAAAAAAGTAAACTTGGGTCAAGATCGATCGCCATCCGGCAACAACACCCATTGTTCGCAGACGAAAACGAGAAACGGAGATCTTGAATGAATGTCTTCGATCGCCTCCCACGTGGTCAACATTGCCAAGCAAGATTTCACAACCATTCAATATCCGGTCCGAATATCCTAGCCAAAAGCTGAGAAAGACGGAAGCAAATCGTGCGGCTCTTTCCACATTTCGTCGATCATGAAGTTTTCGAGAGATTTACACTGCACTAGCTTTTGCCCTCGGGACCACGAGGAACCCCTTGCGAGGGGGTGGGGAACGGTGATCTTCGCCGTGCATGTTGCGGGAATGCGATATTGCTTCTCGTCGGGGAAAAGCTTGAACTCTCATCTGAGCTAGTTTTTTTAGGTTGGGGTCGTTGGCTTGCTGCCTCTATTCCGTTTTGGGCGATGGCGATCTCTTTGTCTCAATCTTGTATCTTGTTGATCCTGTGAGAAGGAAAATATGACGAGCACTAACTTGGTGTGTGTAATTGGACCAACAGCCGGTATGATCCGGATGGGGGCTGAGTTTTGTTGGATGATAACACTGGTAAGCATGCAGGAGCAAGAGAATTCCAAATCTTAGCAAAGAATGAACAACATTCTAGCTTTACTCTGCGTGAGAGCGTTTCTTGTTGCGGGTTGCCAACTTAGAAACACCTGCCATGAAGGGAACCACTCCGCAGCTGAGAGGAAAATAATCTTGCTGCGGCCGAAACGAAGGCGTGAGTGAGGAGTAGCAGGCAAAATGCAACTCATTTAGGGAAATGAGGCTTGTGGCATGGTGGTTGCAGGATGGTGGGCTTTCTGCGCGGCTGCGGCGTTGGAGACAATGTCCAAACCGGGGAGATCTCAACTTCCAACAATAACTAACTCGATTTCCGTCCAGCGCAGCAAAACTCTTTCTGGGCCGTCGCCTCACCACCGAGTTCATGATGAGCCCTGAACGCTGTTCTTAGTACATCTGTTATATGAGATCAGCTTGAGTTTGCCAGGCTTCGAGAAACTCGGTCTTTCTTCTTTACGTGCGTGTTGACAGAGGGCTGTGATATGGTTGGGTGGTTCGTGAAACAAGGCAACTGAGACGGAAGGCCGGGAATTAACATGAAACGGTCACTTAGAGATGAGTGCCGCCGGCCCCGGCCCGGTATGGTCAGATCCGCACCATGGCCGTATGTATGGACCGGATGAGTCTGGGTAAGACGGTCGATCTGGAAAAGCAGCCGCCAAAAGAGGATACAATTGGGGGCCACTCTCGCGCTGAGGGAAAGGTACATACTACTCTCGACAGGACAACATCCGTGATGTGACATTGGGAGTTGACCTGGAATTCATGCAGAAGGGGATCTGTCCCGGCAAGTTTCACCCTCAGGGTCATAATACCGTGCCCCCCCCCCCCCCATTCCCCGACCAAGCCATTAAGCCACTGTCCCGCCGCCGAGTGAGAATTGACCTCCTCGTCGGGTGAGCGGGAGTAATCAAAAGCACGCCTGTGCTGGAAGAGGGCTAGAGTTGCAAACAAATACAGCTGAGATTAGGTCGACTTGAGTCGGGTCTGACGTCGGCACGTGTAAGTGGTAGATCAGCCGGGGATGTCCCAGCAGGTGTCATTAGTTTCACTATGAAGACGACCGTCTGTGTATGCTGCCCGAGAGTACTGGATACACCTTATTTCGGGCCGCTGACTTCGGGAGCAACAACACAAACACCACGGTTCACTTGAAGGCTTTGACTTTGACGTAGGCAGAGCTCTGATACCTTTTAGAGCTATCGTGATTTGTTTTGTCAGCAATTCTGCGTCGTCAAGGAAGGATGCCTAGGAGTGCATTGACGACACTTGTAACCGCCCGTATCAGAGGTCACGCCATGACTCGCAAAGTTTTTCATCTCTTCAAATTGAGAGGCAACCAGGCGGGTCTGACAACGCATCGTATGATAAGATGAATATTCGCGAGTCAACGCTTGTGTCGTCGAAGCAATGAGGCAATGTACCACAGAATCGTTGGAGGTCAGAGTCAACCCAGCCGGTAAAACTTGCCCCGATCCGATGCTTTGTTCTCTCGTCAATGTCTAAGGATGTTATGTGGCCAATTGCCAACCGGGCGCCTGAGATAATAGGCGGGGGGGCTGTGACGCATTTTATGTTGTGGTGATGCGAGGCGCCCGACAAGGGAAGAGGAACGGAAAGCAAATGGGGGAGGGAAAATGTCCAAATGAAATGCAATGCAATGCGCGAGCCACTGACCGCTAGAAAGTAGCACCGCCCGCCCACCTGTCACCTTTGTTTTTGGCCAGCTGCATTGCGACACCGAGGAGGCAAGGTGAAGTGGCTGACGTGGTGGAGGAAGTTATTTTGCCTTGGCCTCCAATCCGGAGAAAAGAGAGGCTCTGGTGCGACTGGTGGTGCAACTCCGTTCACCGCCCCGCTGCCGAGGGCTAGGCGGTAGGTAACTGAGTAGTGTAATGTAATTCACCATCCGTATTATGTACGAATTACATGCGATACACTCCACTACAATCGCGGCTCGGCATGATGCTCATCCTGCCCACTGCCATGCCCGGTGTTTCCGCGATGCTCAAATGCCCTGTTAATTTCTTGTTGATAACGGTTAACTACCGTATCACCGCTCATAGCACATGCGCCTGGCGGCATATTGGGCCTCTACATAGGTAGTAGGAGAAGCACCAGTGCACATCGCGTGCCCCATTCAGCATTTTGTTCCTGGACACAGCTCGCGCCCCGGAGCTGGAACTTGGAACCCGGGATCGCGGTCTCGCAAGTGGGCTGCTTGGCTCGCTAAAAGGCGGCCACCAATCCCATGAATTTCGCGGCTTTCTTGCGGCCCCGCGAGCCACATGGCCGCCTAGGATCCGGATCCGCCCCCTGGAGGTCCAGCCCAAACGGCCATTTGCACCCTCTTCCCCTCCCAACGGAATCGGATGACGAAACAAAGCTGAGTCTTTGTCTCAAAAACTTCGAAGTTTCGTATCTTCTTCTTCCAAAAGACAAGGCAACATCTCGTCGATCTCGAGTGAAGTCGGACGGACCGCTCTTGGTTGCGATGGAAGGCGGTATGCTGCAGGTGGAAATTGCTGCCTATTTGCCGTTTCAAGCGTCGCGGCTGAGGCACCGCTGAGAGGCCAAAGGAAGGGTGCACAATTTGCGAGTGGCAGTTAAACTCACCACGCAGCACAAGCACGGTCACCGAGCTTGCCGACGTCGACCCGGGAGATCGAATCAGGGCCAGCGCGAGTCAAGACAAACCTTGTCTTGTCGAGACGCTGGGACACTAACAAAATCACTCACACGCGCCAACTGGCCATGCTATGCAAACCACCAGCGTCACGGGGGTGATTCCCTCCCCGCCCTAGAGACCCGAACCGGGCCCAGCGCCAATGGCCCGTAACAACGTCAACCATCGCCCTTCGCCCCGCCGAGAGGTTTTCGAGCGAGACAACCTTACGGCGACACAGCGACAAAGCTGAGGGCTTGCGTCCTAGACGCGCCGAAACACGGAGCGTGGGGCAAAGGCTCAAGAAGCGCGCGTGGGATGATTCCCAATCGCCCGGAACAGCCCCTCAACCCCAGTCTGGATCTGGGAGGCATTTCGACATCGGCTGATTCGGGGCTAGCGCTGGGCGACCCTTTCCTCCAGTCGTTGTTGCCTGCCGGGGCGGGCCACCAGCCGCGGCTCCCAATACGGGCTACGTTATGACTGTCGTATCATCGTATGTAACGCTGGAAATTTCCGCATTAATGAGCACCCGCCGGGGAACGGCGGCTTGGTAATTGCGATGTTGCTTCTCACTCGAGCGACCTCCTCGACGGAGCCAGGCAAGCCAGGGCATGGACGGCGCGGAACAGGACTCAGGTTGCTGCGCATAATTTACGTGAGCCGCTTGCGCTCTGCGCTTGCAGCTCTTCATTCAGCGTGCATGTCCAAGCGGGCCAGGGCTGCACTGCTGGCACGCTCTGGTGGACTTTGCTGGTCCAGTGACTCCTGCCCAGTGTTGGTCATGCTTTTTTCTTCCTACAGCCCATCCATTCTCAAACTCCCGTCTCCCACCCTCCATCACCAACCAGCCGACGATGCCGTAGGATACGAGCCGGGTCGCCCACACCGCAGCCAAATCAGGCCCTTTCACCCCACCTCCAAGAAGAACATGTGAGGGAGCGGCCAAGGGAAAGCCAAGGATCAAAATCAATGGTTAGCCAAGCCCAACACCAAGCTTCCGATTTCTGGCGCGATTTGATGTTCGGGGGGTCCGTCGATCGTTCTGCGCGAAGATCACAACGATACTCTCTCAACCCTGGGGGTTTGAGGAGCGGGTCCCGTGCCAAATGCGAGCGTCTTGATCTCGGCATGCCGTCCGGATGAGCCGCCGCACTTTGGTGTGCCCAGCACCAACCGATTCTAAAAATGTGCTGACACAGGATAGTTAATTCTGGAGGATGACAGGTGCTACTGCCGGAGCGTGGCACGCTCACCTCCACACCTCGAAAACTCCCCGTCGTCCAACTGCACTGCACTGCACCGCAAGCCCGCCCACTCGTACAAAGGAAGTACCCCGACCATCGCGATTCCTAAACCCACCAGCCAGAAACGTTTCAAACCGCCGACGGAGGGGGCGGCGGGTTGCGGAATGTTGCCATATGCAACCCTGCCCACCCATGTCTGGCGATTTCCACTCAAGCGAGAGGAAAAGCAGGGCAATGAATCATTCCTCGACAGCACATACTTACACCACATTGTGCTGCGGACGAGGTCTCGTTCCAGCAGGGCCGGCGGAGCCGCAAGGACAAATAAAACTCGATATAAAATCGAAAAAAAAGAGCTAAAAAAGCCTAACGAAAGAAAAAGGAATTACCCGTCGTCCGATTATCGAGACGCGCAAATAGTTAGTTACGGACTAACCAACCTCGAGTCAAGCCGCCAAACAAGCACAAACATCTCGCACCACCACCACCTCGCTACCCGGTCGTACATACTGTGTCGATGCCCAGCGGCGACGTGTGGTGCACCGTGTGTGGCTCTCTTCGCCGTTGACTCTGCCGAGTCTGCTCTTCCCTTGCAGTTGGGTACATTTCGCCCCTCGCGGTCCTCGTTTCCCACATTTGCTTGACCGCTCTGGCAAACCCGAGTCGGACACGGTGAACAGAGTCGAGTCTTAACCCATTTTTTGACCATTGGGCTCGATTCATGTTCCTTTCATGCCGGTTTTTCGCTCTACCCGCTCTTGATTGCCGGCTCTTGAGTACTTGTCTTCCTCTAGGTTTAACTGGATGAGGCACGGAGACTCAACAACAACATAACTGGATACACAAGTGTAGACTGCAGTAGGACCGGGAGGCGCCAGCGAGCGTGGTCTTCTTGCATTTTCCTTCATTGGCCTCGACCGGTCAAGTACTGGTAGACGAGTCTGGAGGCCTGACGGAGGAGAGGAAACAAACAAACAAGCCAACGTTTTCTTCTTTCACACAGTAAGTGCTGAAAGTGACATTAGTCGGTAAGGCGTCACTCTCATAATTTGCCTTCCCCTCGCCCTTCGACCCCAGTGCCCGTCCCGGTACGAAGATCATGTTCCTTACATTGTTACCATACCATCGGTAGGTAACGTTAGCTTACCATACATACACAACATACCGTACGTTTGCCCCATCCAGCCCGCGCCTGATTTCGATTCCAAGGCTCGCCAGGCTCGCCAGGGGACCCGTGGGCGTGCGACCTGAGAAAGAAAAAGTGGGCCAACCCCACCGACCAGCGACGCCAGGAAGGCGGCGTTGCCAGGAACAGGCAGCTTGCCCTTTCGGAGGGAAAGAAGGCGTGGATCTAGCAACCAGCCATGCCTGCCGCTTTTCCCTTTTTTTTCCTTCGTGCTTTCCTGCAGACAGTGTGGTGTGCTGGCGCGAAAATTCTCACCCACACGCGCACACCTTTCATACCACACTGATCCGACTCGACGAGAGTCCCCCCCAAAAGCAGCACCCGACTGCGGACCTGGGCTGACCTGATTGACCGGTCGGTTTTGCCAACCAAGCGTTACGCTGCGCTGCGCTGTGTTGTTGTTGTTGTCCTTGTTGCTGAGCGGGGGGGAACCTGAGGGTCAAGCTGCCCGGGAAACTTGTCGATGAGATTCATGGATGTGTGATGTGGAAGGGGTGCTCCTTCTTTGCTGTGCTAATGCCGCTCCCGCGCTTCATCCCTCGCCCCCAGATGCAACAGTTTGGGAGCAGCGCTCGACCCACACGATGTTCCAGAGGAGCCAGGTGATGGCGGTGGCACACGCCGCTTGGCCTCCCACACACGCCCCCCTGCGAAGGGATGCACCTGGGCATTGCAGAGTGGAGGGATGGAGTGATGTACCCTTTCTTTGGGCGGTCCTTTTTCGACCAGATCCATGGAGGACCACGCTCTGCCACTGCATCACATCCTGGTCACTCTCACTCGCTCTCCTTTTTTTGCCTTCCCTTCCCTCCTTTGAAAGTAATAAGTAATAATCGTCGCCCTCCGCGCATACCACTCGTTTTGGATTTCCTTCTCGCTCCTTCCGTCTGCTACTGTTCTTATTCCGGATATATCTTCCTTATTCCTTATACATACATACATACCTGAGGACTTGATCTCCCTCCTTGTCATTGTTGTTCTTGTCCATACCTGCGGCCGTTTGCGTACAAACTACTCACTGCTGTTGCTGCTTGATCACAACACACCCGCCTCCTGTACCGATATCTACCGACCTGTCGTGTTGTCGACCTGACCTACCGACCGACCGATAGCCATTTCCTCTCAGTTAGTCCAGACCTACCTACCCTGGAGGTCGACTCACCGCCGGCTCGAGGATCGTCACTCACCTGGCCTTCCCACTCAGACACAGACGGACAACAGACAACCCGACGCAGAAACATACATACGCATGCAAATACACAAAGACCCTTTGGCGGTTTCTCGAATCCCTATTTGAACGGGGCATCCTCGTTGCTTTTCAGCTGAAGAGCTTTGTTCGACGCTCCGTGCTACCCTGCTGCGTGCTCCCGTTGGTATTTCCCAAGGAAAGAGCTCAACACACTGGGAATCTCGCAGGTACGTCAACAATTTCCTGCTGCTGCTGCTCGCCGGGAACTTTCCCCTCTCCCACCACCACCATGGTTCTTGTGCAGACGAATACATAACTTCTTCCCACCCTTTCTGCGGTCGGTCCCCGAGGGCTTTGCTCCTCCGGCCACCGGGTTGGTCACGGCTACCGTGCCCCATGCAGCCAGCCGATTTCACGAGACCTCGTCTCCGGGATTGTGTTGCCCACCGCTTTGTTTGCGCCCCCTGCTGTACAGAGGGTTTTCCGCACTGGCCGTCCGAAGTTATTTAGCTTCCGTTTAATTTCCCGTTGAGTTGCTGACCGGAACCTGCTCTCCTTTTAGCTGTGCTTCTCTTTGCCTCTTTATACAGGCTAGCGAACCGAACCTCCCTGCTTCCCACTGCTCTTTCCCTCTCGTCCCTCCGCTTAAGGCCTCTCACGACGAGCGCCGCATCTGATCTCGACCGATCGACCTAAACACTCAGTGGCAGGACACAACAGACAACATGAGCGAACAAGGCGCTGGTGGAGGTATTGACCACCACATGTCGACTCACAGGAAGCAGGATTCAAGAGACGAGCCGATGCCGACAGAGTCCACACCCGAGACGATGCCACAGCCCTCTAAATCAGACTCCGAAGAACTCAAGCCTCTCCCCCAAAACCTCCCCCGGAAGCTCAGTGAGAGCAGGCCGAGCGGACATGGGCGGCTGATCACACCACCACAATCTCTCTCGCGGAATTCCTCTTCCTGCTCAACCTCTTCAAACCCGAGGCCGCAAGCCGAGTATCTTCCAGCACGCACACCGGGGTTAGAGCCGCGGCCACAACCACCTACGTCGCATCCCACACTCCCTGCAAGCCCACAGTTGGAACCACCCGTGACAAAAGCGACGCTGAGCGAACTCGACGTACATAAGATCGTGCATAACCCCAAGCTGCGCCATGACATCAACTTCGACCCTGAGCTCCACTTTCGGCCGAACCTGGACGGTGAGAAGGGGAAAAAGAAGCAAGAGCGGGCGAACCAGTTCTGGAACACATTATTCGACCAGCTGGTAATGTTCGTCACGGATCGGGATTCATTTTATGCAGCCAACGGTCACGGGGATTGGAGTCTACCCGTGCTGCTTCGGGCAATCCGGGACATCATAGAGACATTGGTACCGCAACGCGACCGCGAGTTGCTCAACGAGGGCTTGAATGTGGAGCTGCTCATGCAACAGTTCAACCGGGGTGTGGCCGATCTCGAGAAGTTGGCGTCATGGCTGGCGAGCGTTCTCAAACTGCACTGCGCTCCCATGCGAGACGAGTGGGTGGACGAGATGTACCAAGAGCTCAGCAACGGCAACAGCAACAACGACATGCCGGAGCTCGTCAAGGGAATGCGGAGTCTGCTCAACGTTCTCGAAGCCATGAAGCTGGACGTGGCCAACCACCAGATCCGTTGTCTGCGCCCGGTGCTTATCGAGGATACCGTCCACTTTGAGCAGCGCTGGTTCTTCCGGAAGATGGAGAGTGGCAGGTTGAGCATCGCCCCGTCTCGGAAGTGGTACCGTGACGCCCTGGAATCCGCCGAGCGGCTGTACGCTGGGTCGCCCATGCCGTACCAGCATGCCTTCGGAGAGATGTCGGTGTTCTTCGATGCCCTCTCTCGCCTAGTACTCCCGTCCGCCGGGTCCGAGCTCCCGCCAACGTTTGTCTTCGACGAGGACCGCGTGGCTAAGCTCCGCTCCGACATGTACGACAGCATCTGTCTCGAGGTTTGCATGCGCAAGTTCGAAGAACTGGAGCGCTTGTCGCGAGCCACCCAGATGTGTGTGCCGTCGTATGTCAGCGAGGAGGCCGCTACGACGGGTGCCAACCGGCTATCGGGCGAGTTCAACTTCCAGGCCGCCCACAGCTCTCGCCCTTCAAGTCTTGCCTTCAGTGACGGCAGCTCCAATTTCTCATCTCCACGCAACTCGGGCAGCTTCTTCGGCCAGCCCACCGTTGGAGACGCAGCCGACGCACGGTGCCGGGCCTCAGAGCTCTACAACTCCCTCCTCGCCCTTCTCCACACTGCGCCGCACGTCTGCAATGCTGGCGAGCGGTGGAAGGAACTGTCAGGCTCAATGGCCCTGCAGATCCTGCGTTACGCCAATGCCCCGCCCTCGCTGCCCGGCTTCGAAGCCCAGCTGGCCGCCTGCCTCGACGATGTGCAGGGCGGCCTCTTCCGCGAGGTCGAAGCCCAGTTCCAGCAACGCCTACTCGCTGAGCTAGCCCGCCGCTCCATGGAGTTCAAGAACCTGTCTGGCGTCGCTCTCTTCTCGCATGCTACAGGCGGGCGCTTGGCGGGGTACCCGAGCCGGCTGGACCGGCGTGGTGACCACCACAGCAGCCACAGCCAGAGGGTGACTGGAGGCGGACTCTTCAGCACCGAAGAACCGCGCGAGCCGCGTGAGGATGCCGGCCTCGAAGACATGGCCATGCGGCTGGCCCACCTGGGTGTGCTCCACTGGCGGGTGTGGGCGCCGCTGGCGTATGAGAACGACATCGAGAGCGAGATGGCTGTCGCGCAAAACTCAATGATTTGAGGCTTTCCCCTTTCTCACTTGGGCGGGAAGTGATGGATTCAACAACATCCCGCTCACTTTCTTAACTACAACAAATGCCCCTCGACTACGGGGACCCTACCACCCTCTTTAATCTCTCGGGTTTCTCCCCCACTCTCTTTGTCGGTTTCCTTTACTCTCTCTTCCGCTCTTGGATCGATTATCAAACCATACCCTCTCGTTACTTTACTTTATGCGGCCGAAACTTATCGTACATACCCATATTAATCTTGGTTGCATATTCCTTTTATCATCACGGCCCGGGCTGCATTTTATACTTGGCCTCGTTTGAGTGTCCGGTGATCTCGGGGGGGAGGTTATCTTGTTATCACACCAAATCAGGCCAAACCGGGCAGTGGCAATAGGATACGGCGTTTTTTTTTCCTTTTTGCTTTTCGTCATTGGTTTTCATTTTCTATTTTGTTAAACTGGCTTTCGCAAGAGCACATGCATGGCGTTGTTTTTTCCTACCCTCGTTTTTTGTCGTTTCCCTCCCTTTTATGCAACACCCTTCTACCCGCCCGACCCTGTAGTGGATTCAGGAGAGGGCAGATGGGTCGGGGTAGTGGATATATCAGAATGGAGAGAGGAAGGAGGGCCATGGGCCTGTGACATAAACAAATTGGTCGATAGGAAGGGTGGCTGGATGGGTAGGCAACACTGAATTTGTTTTGTCTCTGTTTTTCTATTACTCGTCTATCCATCTTTGGTTTATTTTTCCTTTTTCTTGGGCGGCGGACTGGCTTGGCTTGGCCTGGGTTGATAAACAAACATAGTGTTTGGGGGTTGTGAGGGGGGAACTGAGTATTACAGGCAGTGTTTTGTGCTTTTGTGGGATGAGGTGAATAAGAACGAGGCCTGTAATCAGAAAACGGGAAACTATACCAAAATTGGGAGGAAGGCTATAGGAAGCAAGTCGGATAGAGCTGAGCAAGCAAAGCAATGGGAAATAGACCGATGGCTTCACTGTACTTTGTTGGTTTGTCCATTTTGCTATGTTTGACTTGTGTATTTGATCATTTGAGTGTACTATGTATGAACATCAGTTGTCTAAGTTTCTCTAGCTCTTCCCTCTATGACCTTACTACTTCTAGCAGCCTACTACACTCTCATCCCCCCGTTCTCCGGCTCTCCTCGTCCTCTCTCCTTTCTTCTCTCTCCCCCTTTCTTTCCTCCCCACCTTCGCGAATCCTGGAGGTTGTCTGATATCCGATATCTGATATCTGACGTCCAAAACATCCATTCCATCCATCCATCACCCACCCAGACATGAGGAGTCAAACAAAAATGGAGCGAGCAAACGTCTGATGTTCTTATCACTCGGCAAGTTGGGTCAGCAGTTGGGGGGAAGGGTAACTAGCTCGTTTACCTTGTGTGTATTTTGCCTCCTGTTTTAAGGTAGGTAGGTAGGTACTCCCGTCCTAGGGTAAGTAGGTAGGTACTTAGGTACTTGGGTAGGTACTTAGGTACGCACTAGGTATGGTTGTGTTTGGCGAGTTGTTCGAATAACGAAGCGATGTTCGTTCATGTCGTGGCGTTTGTGTCATGCTGTGTCGTGTCGTGTCGTGTCTTGGGGACCGTGTCGTGTCTTGGAGCGGAAGGGGGGGTGGGGGTAGATGTTTTCGAGTCAGATTCATATCAAACTTTCCTTATCAAACCTCTTTCAGCTTGGTGTTTGTCCTTGCCATAGTGGATTCTCGAGTTCTCGACTCGCCGGTTCCCCGGTTCCTCGATCGTTTTGGGCCCTTCTTTTGGTGGTTTCCCCGCACCGAAGTTTGTATCTCCGGGAGGTCTGCATGATGGTACGGAGGAGGGGAGCTGCTTGCTTGCTTGCTTGGGGGGGAAAGCTTTGATGCGGTTGAGGGTGGACTGGGGCTGTTTGACTCATGGAGCGGGATCATCCCCGGATTCATGAGGCGAAGAACATTGGAAGCTTGCCGGTGGCAAATGTTTAGGGGGCTTGCCATCGAGATCACGTTGTTCGAGATTGTTCTTTATCGTGCTTTTCGGTTTTAGGTCTTACTATGTACAAGGGAAAAAGTGGTACGATATGTTGGGAACGAACGGTTTGCGGCAACTTCCCACGTGTACTAGTGTACCGGACCTTGTCGGCACATGGTCGGGAAAGGGGGTGGTTCCCAGGGTAACCCTCGTTATTGACTCAAGATTTTATCACTCGAGCGTTCATCACGCTGGTGTCATACCTGGCAAACAAACTCGGACTCTCGAGACAGGCAACCTGATGAGTGGACTATGACCAGGCACGTGCCAGGTAACTTTTCAAGGTGACATGACATGAGAGATACGGCTAGGACATTGCCGAAAAGAGAAGGGAGAGAGAAACTGCTCCACTAGGGTTGGTAAAGGAAGGACACTGATTTAAAGTATTAGAGTAGGTATTGTGAGTAACGTCCTGGCAAGCCTGGTCGGCTGCCAGCCCGATACGGCCCAAGAAAGCAAAAGTGCCGGACCGTATTGGGCCGTATCGGGCTGGCAGCCGACCAGGCTTGCCAGGACGTTCTCGGTTTCATGTCATGGGGAGTTACAAGGTGATAACACCAGTGATACAGGGAATTACTAGGAGGACTGAAATGAAGTGGATGAAAGGCAGTACCGTTTACGAACGAATTGAGAAACCCGTTGTCAATTCCAGTAAGCTGCTCGTCGATGGCTGTGTTGTTTCGCTCTGCCGTGTAAGTGCATTCTCACGAAATCCCACTTTCCCACTTCATTGTTCAGTGTCCGCTGACTTGCAGTCGCATCGCCATGCAGGTACGGGCCGGTCTGGCCGAGGTAACGCTTCCAACCCCGGCATCTAGGCCTGGGGAAGGGGTCATTTTTCTTCCTTCCATGCTCCCCGGTATTCATATTCTGTTCTTAGCAAGCGGGATGGTGAGCTCCTCCGGGTTTGAAACGCGGCTGCGGCGTCTAAATGCTGCGAGTATGTGGCGCGGGAGATTTGTTGGCCATTTTGGGTGGGTTTCCGCCGTTCCGGCTCTTCCAAGAACATTCCGAAGCGAGTGGCTGGGTGAGAAGCTGCAGATGTCAGCCTGGATCGCCGAGTGTTTAGCGATTTGCACGATCGATACGATGGGGCGTACCCGCCGGTGTAGGCAGTACCATCGGTGGTTTTGGGGTGGTGGATGTTATGTGGGCTCGTGGTGTTGAGTGGTTCCTTCGCGTGCGGTAATACCAATCCTGGGTCGAAACGGCCCCCACAAAATTGTACCATACCGTATCCTAAATGCATGGATTGTCAGGAAGCTGTAAAATACCTGACCACCCTCGATTTTCAAGTTTGACCATCGCCTCCCAAGCTTCTGCTGACTGAATTCTGACGTCTCGATGCGTGATCCGTCGTAAACATCCCACAACGCATCGCCACTGGTGTCTCTTGTCCACATTTGGTGAACAAGGTTCAGGTCTCACGACATGCGTCGGACCGGCCGACAGGCGAAGGGAGAGTGAGTGCCGGAGTTACAGGGGGTAGGGTAACGGGGTGGGTGTATCAAAAAGCGGTTCTCCTGCAGCGCGCAGGAACCTCTACCGGCTGGCAAAGAGCAAGCATACCCGACGATGTAGACGAGACGAATAAAGTGAATGTACCTTGCCTATGACTCGGAGTCGTATCATGGCGAACATGGATGGATTCTCAACTTGGGATGCTTTTTTTTTCGCATTGACATGTCGTTGTTTGCCCTACACTGCGCGTGTACCGGTAGTTACTCCAACCTCTAATGTCAAGTTTGTGCGACTACGACAGTGATTCATGAATACCTTGGCACCGATTCTCAAGCCACGAGCCCCCCACTATCGCACGAGGTGTGGTAGCACAAGATCGAGAATCGCAAGCCTAATTCGAACCCCCCAAATCCCCTTTCCCCACGTTTCCCGAGTCAGACAAGCAAACACCACGGTACTTGGGTACCCAAGAGGATGGATGCGCACGTTGTTACCCCGCGATCTCGTCTACCCCTAAACCATGAACTATCCAACCTCAAGCCCACCTCAAGCCCACCTCATTTCCATGCCAAACCCATGAAGTTAACGGTCAAACCCACTTGTTTCCACTACCGTCGTCTCAGATGCCCAAGCAGCCATAGCGGCCGGGCAAACTCGCCGCTCCCCCGGGCCCCTTAACCTGTCAAGCAACGGCTAATGCCGATTTCTTGTGGCCGGTCGACGGTCGAGTTCGGGGATAAACCAGGTTAGAGCCACGAGCTGCACGAAGAGCTCGCTCACTGAAACCCGAGTAATGCGAGCGCACGATCAAACACTCTAGTAAAAGATGGGATGCTTTGATATTAACTAGTCAGGTAGTTTGCTCTCATACATTCGTCCATGCCCGAGCACACACTCAAACACTGTAGTAAAGACGAGATGCTTGACATCAGCTACTCAGTTGGCTTCCTCGCCTACATTTGTCCACGCCCGAGCATACACTCAAGGGCTGTCAGGTAGTACCGTAAAAGATGGGATGCTTGATACCTACTAGTCAGGTAGTTTGCTCACCTACACTTGTCCATGCCTGAGCACGACACTCAACCGCTCAAACTACCAAACAAAAGATGAGATGCTTGATACCAACCAGTCAGGTAGTTTGTTCCTATACATTTGTCGATGCGCGCGCGAGCAACATACCCAATCATTCATACCAGCAAAAGATGAGATGCTTGATATCACAGCATCAGCTAGTCAGGTAGTTTGCTCGCCTCCATCTGTCCATGCGTGAGCAACACCTTGACGCCCAACCCCTCGAACACTAACAGTAAAAGAAAGGATGCTTGATATCAGCTAGTTAGGTAACTACAGGTGTGGTTTGCTCGCCTCCATTGGTCCATGCGCACATCCAGGGCTGAAAGGATCTTCCTTCCAAGCTATTCTACCCAAGATCCCGGGACCCTGAAGAGATTTAACTAATTGTTCGTGCGATGGAGCTATGGATAACGCATTGCGCGTGTAGTATCCACGAACGGGCTTCCAGAAACCTTCTCTCCCTAGCTAGGGCCCAAGCGCCAAAAGCCGTCACATCGCGGTCGTCAGACCGTCATCGATTTGTCTACTATTTTGTCATATTTCCAACAATTCTTTTTTCCCCCAAGGCAAACCGACGCAAAGTCAAACCCGAACCCGGGCACGACGTCCGGAGATAGCCGTAGCGTAGTGCATGCGCGGTATTTTCGTGGGGGGCTCAAGTGCCAACTCAGTCGCTTGCTCCGAAGTCCACGCTCAGCTGGGCGAACTTAGCCCTGTATATAACTTAACAGTAGTGATTGGTGGTGCAACCCCTTTTGTTGCAGGAAATGTCTTGGATTTTCAGCTGGTGTGTCAACGGGAGCAAAACTACCTATGAGAGTGAAATAAATTCAAAAGGGCATGAGTGATATACAGACATGTCGAGGTCTCATGATTTGGGTGTGATTGAGAAAAGCAGGGGATGAAAGCCCCGGTGGCCATGTACTTCAGGTGTTGCTCGACCACACTGAGAAGGGAGACAGGGGTGAGCCTCAGCTCAGCTTTGCCTGCAGCTATCGCATCTCGCAGGTGGTTAACAGCAAAACGATAGAAACAACAACACCAAAAACTCTAAACAAAACAACATATCAAAAGCAAATTCCGCCATTGATTTATGCATGCATGCTAATACTACAATACACACACACACCACACACCCCCTTATATCACACACACCCCAATCATCGCCCCGATCACTCACACACAACATGCAACGAAGGAAACCAAACAAAACAAAAACAAAAGACAGAACCAGAAAAAGGAGATCTCAGCCCAGATACTCCTTCAACTCCTCCGACTCTTCTAGTAGCTGCTTGAATGAAAACGGTGCAAACGGCCACCCGCCAAACTCGGCAAACTTGGAGAACGACTCGACCCAGGCGAGACGCAGCGAGTGAAGCTGAAAAGAAGACCGAGAGTTAGCATCAAGCCTCTTTCTTTCAAGGAAGAAGGGGGAGAGGGAGAGATTGAGTTTGTTAGACGGAAAAATGCAACTCACCATAGCAGAGACACCTTCCATAATAATCAGAATGATACAGCTCAGACAGAAGAAGGCGGCAAACACAATGACCAGGAAGATAGCGCCGCCGATGCCTGAGGTGGCGAGGGCCGGGCCCATGGTCATGGACCACAACACGGCTGAGAGCTGCTGATGGGCAAGCGAGAGAGCCCAGAGACGGAGGTACGAGGCCGTGTGCGAGACACAGTTGAGGCAGAATTCTGGAGGGGCACGAACGCCGGTTAGTTAGTGTTGAGTTACCCATAAGGAAGGGAAGATTAGGTAAAGGGATCAAAGACGTACCGATGGTGTGAATGACCTGGTGAATCATAACCTCGCTAAATTCAAACTCCCCGCCGTGTCCGTCACCATGGTCATCCTCGTCATCATCATGCCCCTGCGCGATCATAGCGACGCCCTCGCCGTCACTATCGACGCTCAACCTCCCGTTTGCACCGCCATTCGCACCATCGTCCTCATCCATGGCGCTGACTCTCGAACGCTCGCCGATCCCGCGATAACCCTTTGCGCGGGCGCGGTTGTGCTCCCAACGCAGATAGAACGGCTTGAGGAACAAGAGAATAGGCACCTGGACGAGGGCGATGAGCAGCAGGGCGACCTGTACGTATTTTTGCCCTCGATACAGGGGTACGTCGATGAAGCCCGGCTGCAGGAACATGTAGATGAGCATGTTGAGCAGTCCCGGCGGTTGCTGCCCGATGGCGAACCAGTCGACGGTCCACTTGTAGATGATGCAGAGCACAAGGTAACCAAAGATGGCCTGGAAGAAGATCATGCCGGGTAGGAAGTTACCCCAGATGTCGATGGGGCGCTTGAAGTGGCGGGCGTTGATATACGAGAAACAGAGCGAGTAGGTCATATGGGCCCAGCCGAGAATAATACTCATCTT
The DNA here is from genome assembly GCF_033296635.1 of Dichotomopilus funicola. NCBI lineage: Eukaryota > Fungi > Ascomycota > Sordariomycetes > Sordariales > Chaetomiaceae > Dichotomopilus > Dichotomopilus funicola. Next base: position 97,561 of record NW_026944109.1, on the reverse strand, counting down.
CATCTTGTAACTGTTGGTGAAGAGCAAATCGTTCTCCGTCCCGTGCCAGCGCCAGTCGAGACCAAAGGGGTAGCGGTAGTTGGGATCCCGGAGACGGGCGCTGACAGTTTGGCCGGTCTGGAAATCGGGCGGGGCATCCCACTCCCAGGAGCTCTTGAAGAGGGTCATGGACTTGGAGAAGATATCGTTGTAGATAAGACCGGTGTAGATGGAGAAAACGGCCATGACCAGGGCGATGTAACGGCCGTAGTAAACCATGGCGAAGAGCTCAAAGGTGACCTTCTTCAGTGGCTTCTCCCAGTAGATCATGGCGAGCGCGGCGCACAGCATGATGATGGCGTGACCGAGATCACCGAACATGACGGCAAAGAGGAAGGGGAAGGTGACGATGACGGGGATGGCCGGGTTGACTTCCTGGTAGGTGGCGGTGCCGTAGGCGTTGACGATGGTCTGGAAAGCTTCGGTGAACTTGTTCGTCTTGAGGTATGTCGGTGGCTTCTTGTTGGTGCGGATCTCGTTAATGATGGACGGCACCGCGAGACCGGCACGGTTGGTCACATCCTGCAGGGTGGAACGGATGAGTGGCAGATCGTGGGTCGGGCACCAACCCTCGGCGATCAGAGTGCGACGGGCGCGGTCATAGGAGAAGTTGTTGAGTGTGTTGAAGACGGCCTTCTCCTTGCCGACTAGTACCATCCAGGCGGACAGGGAACGCGAGATCTGGGCGAGTTCGGCCTCGAGGGTCTGCTGGGTGTTGCGCAGAACGCTCTGGACGTCGTTCAGACGGGCGTTGACCTCATGCACCTGGTCCCGGCGCAGATCGCTGTTCTCGTCCACGTTGTACACCTCGGCGCTCATGGACTCGGAGATCTTTCGGATCTTGGCCAGGATCTCCTTGCCGTGGGCAAAGATGACAAACACGTTCTTCTGGACAGGCTCGTTGGTCGCCGGGTCGATGAGCGGTTCGGGGATCTCGGCCTGGTTCATGTACAGGTTGCCACGCAGCGTGCGCCACAAGATGCGCTCAAAGGCAGCTACACGATCCCGGGCAATGACACCGGCAACGAAGCCAATGTTCATGCCGGAGAACGAGCGCTCGACCTCCGGGGCCGATATGTGGTGTTCGATGTCCTGCAGCAGCGGAGCGTCGTCATCTTCAGTAGAAGCGCGAATCTCCTCGACGTTGCCGTGGGCGCGATCGAAGAAGCCGCCGGCTTCGCGGAGGACCCAGCGCCATTCTGTCAACTCGACCTCGCGCTTCTTGAGCGTTTCGTAGCTCTCGTTAAGTGAAGACACGCGCTGCTCAAGGCTCTGACTCCGTTCGGCGAGCTCGTCGATCTCGGTGGTCGTGGGCGGGGCAAGGGTGTCGACATCCAGATCCAGCTTACGGAGCGAGACGCCGGCCTTTTCCATCTGGGCGTGGAAGTAACCTAGGTGCGAAGACTTTGGTTAGCGAGAAGTACCAGGGTGGCTGGGTGGATGATACGATGTGGTCATAATGGCGTAACATACGGAGTTGACGCTCAACATTGTCGAGACGGCGGATGTCCTGTGTAAAGGCGCGCTGGAAGGCACTAAGATCCCCATTGAGATCACGGAACTGCACCAGGCCGAGTTCACCGAGGGCGTTGACGACTTCGCGGCCGATTTCATTGGAGATGTAGAGCTGGACCATGCTCATGTCCGCCGAGCGGAACGGTGTGTCCCGTGCCGGAGCCATCGCGTCAGTTGGGCGGGGGCGATGACCACGGCGATTGCGGGCGTAATGATGGGGGTGATGGGGGGAGAGAGTTGACGTTGGCGGTCGGTGATGGTGTTGATGGGAGGATTGAAGCCAACCAACCAACTCCCAAACGGCGTTAGAGGTCGAGGTCGGTGGAGCTGGTCGGCTGACAGCCCGCTCACTGCCTTGTTTGAGCCGCGCGTCGGCAAAGCTCTGGCAGCTGGCTGGCGGGTGCCAAGAATTCAGAGGTGCGAGATCTAATTCGCACTGTGACATACACTGTACCCTTATACGTCAACTTGCATTGCTGCAGCTGTTCGTCCCCAAAAATTTAAGGTCTAGACAAGTGACAGCCCTCTACTGCGTGGCTCAATCCCGTGGGGGTTTGTATAATTTAGGAAAATCTGATCTTAGACGCACTTGAGAGCCCTTGCAAGTGTGTGTGTTTTTGACCTCCGTTTTCTCTTAAGATGGACAGCGTCCGTGTCATTCACTGCGATGCAACTTGTTAGGTAACCTTACACTTCCAATACTCCTCGCATAGTTACTTAAGGAAGCGAAGACTGATTGAAGACGATACGTAAGCAAATAGACCTACCATTCATTCTTCAAACTTTACCACGGTTCCCCTTGCAAATTTACCTGTGCCAATCACCTCGCCCCATAAAGCGGCGCTGCTGAATCGACCAACATCTAAGCTCTCCGACCCGTGCCGCGGCCGCTTCCACACTCAAAGGCACACCATTCCTTCGACCACCTTCCCGTCTTCTTCTCTCCGCCTCTGTTTTCTTCACTGCCACCGTTGACGGTCAGCTTGATCATAAACTCCATCATCGAATCACCTACCGAGGACTGCGCATCATGGCGGACAGCAACGAATCCCCTGTGAGCCAGACAACCACTGCCGATACCACCAAAAAGTCCCGCAGCGAAATCCTCGCCATGATCCGAGCCTCTCGGGAGAAAGGAGTCACCTCACCAAGTAAGTCGGCCCACTAGATGCCTTTCTTCCCCTTCCTCCATCTCAATCTCACCGCTACGGCCTACCACTAACACAGGATCCTCTGTACTCATAGACCTCCCTCCTGCCCAGCCGGGCGTCTCCGCACATGTGGCTGCGCAAGCCTTGCTTGAGATTGATGAGGAAAGGTTGCGCGAGGAGTTGCAGAACCCGGATTTGACAGAGGAGGAGCGGGTGCAGGTGTTTAAGCAATTGAGGTATGTATGCACCTACTTAGTCGGCGATAAAACACCTCGAGATACCCCTTCATCCCTTTTCTATAAGTTGCGGGTAAGGTTTGAGTTTCAGGGCGCTGACCAGTCCAAACACAGGGGAATCGAAAGCTCTCGGATCTGGCATGAGTTCCAGGAGAAGGTCACTAATTCTCTCACGGTCGGGGCTGCTGAGGAGGACTCGAGCTCAAAGTCGGAAGATGGTAAGAAGGGAGAGGAGTAATTGGCTTATGGCGAGGATGTCGAAGTCTTGGAATAGACTGGTTTAGCTGTCGTTTATTGGCATCAAACGGTGAGAAGAAGAGATAAGCTAGAGAGGGTTTAGGCTGGTTCCTGAACGTACCGAGGCTCATGCTTCTTGTTCTGTTGTTACTTTGTATCCTACATACTCGCGTATTCTCATATATTACCTGTCGTTTTCTGCATCGTTGTATTGTTTCCTTTTCTCACCGGCGTTTTGCCCCTCCCTTAACGCGATAAATCTCACCATTAAAAAAAAGATATAAATTCAGAGAACGACTTCAAGTTCATACCTACTCAAGTATCTCCAACTCCGTCCCTCCAAAACCGCTAGCCCAGACAACAACTACTCCCACATATCTATCTCATGCACAGTACATTCGCTATCTTACACATCCAAAACAGGCATGCTCACCAACCAGTAAGAGAAAAGTCGATCAATCCCCAACTCCCTCGCTCGGTACGTACCTGCGTTGAAGCGTGGGGGTTGCACGCAGCACACCCGCATTCCGTAATCTCGATGACCTCTCGTCTCCCCCCCTTACGGCATAATGCATTCCAGGTCCCCTTATCTCCAACGGAACGCGCCCGCGCCAAGTTCCCATGGCCAGCCACTTTTCTATCTTGAGAAATGTCACAACGCATTTATAATTGGAGGAAGTCCCCCTCGGTTGAGTTCATGCCTTTCTCTTTTTCTTCCCTTTTTTGAGGTTTGTTTGACATGGGACATTTGAGTCTTGGTGCTCGAGATAAGCCGAGCCCATGCATGAACTTCACTTGGAGCGAATAAGCCGACAATGCCCGCACACCAGCCTACCTTTCTTAACACAATGCACTCACGATCAACAAAACAACTCGTTCACGGTGCCTGCCAGTTTCCCTGAAAGGATTTTCTTATTTTCAGCTCAAGACACTGAAGCCAATTAACAATCTCACTCCCCTCAATAATCAAACAATTTACCAAATCATCCCACCAACTCCTCGTCTTCATTCTCATCCGCGTCATGTCTCGCATCGCCGTGTCTTCTAGTACAAACTCAGACGATATGTCCCTTTTCCGTTGCCCTCTCTCCCGCACAACTAGGCCTGCGCCGGTATTTCCTTGGGCCACCCGTTTTCACCTATTGCCCATCCCCCATTTTGAATCCCAGACCTCTTTTTTTGTTGGGTTCCATGATAAAATAGGTATATCCCCCGCGCCTTTTTCAACTCCTTCCTGGAAGTAGCCGAAAGCAAACTCCGTGCAAATGCAAAATGCAGCAGACGCGAGGATCATCGCCGGAATAATAAAGGCAGGAAAAAAATAGGGCAACATACACAGAACAAAATAGCAGGTTCCGCAGAAGATGACGCCAATCACCACTCCGTCATCGCCGACCGACTAAGTCAAAAACGCCCCCCTCCCCCCCCCCAAAGAGCAAATACAGCCCCGTTCGCTTTGCCATGGTATCAAAAAACCCCGGACGACAACGAACCGCGCAGTATAGAAGAAAGAACAACGCCGGATGCAGAGAAAAACAAGAGGGAATAGAGTAGCAGGAGATAGGTATGGGAAGAAGGAAAAAGAAGCTTAAAGCTTCCGCGAAAACATAAAGTTACCATACATACCGCCCACCTCGGCATGCGCAACGGGAATCTTCCGCATACCCCACGACTCGGCGCCCATCTTCCAGGTGCGCCGGCCATCGTCCCGCGGCACGTTAACAATCGCACCAGCGTTGGGGTTGGTAACCTTGGCGGGCTGTCTCACGAGCCACCCACGGCTTCCACACTCGGAAAGCCGCCAGCCGATACGCTGCAGCGCAGTCGATGACTTGCTGACGCGCCGGCAGACGTCCTCGGCTAACTCGATCACCTCGAGCGGCTCAGAGAACGGCCGCAGCAACACACACGCGTTGCCAAACAGGTAAACCAGGTCGATATCCTGGCCCCAAAAGTCCGACAGGTCAATGTACCGGAGCGTGTGTGGCACCCACTCGGCCTGTACGACCGGATCGGCATCCTCGTCCGGCACGAACAACCGGTTGATGTCCCGCATCGTCAGCGAGCGCCCGACTGCAAGCTCCTCGAGGTGCTTCGTCAAGGGCCGCAGCAGATCAATGTGTGCAGCAGTCATCTTGCTCCCCTTCAGGTTCAGCGACTTCAGCGTCCCCGGGAGGATGTGGAGAAGCTCGGTCACGTTCTCGGGATCGAAGGTCTGATGGCTGCGGGCATCGGCCGCTAGGCTCAGGAACCGGAGCTCCTTGACGGCAGGATGGTTCGCCAGAAAATCGATCACGTTGCGAGCCGTTAGCAACGTGCACTTGGTGATATTCAAGTGCGTAATGCGCGCCGTGGGTGGGATCGAGGCCAGTGCCGCGTCTGTTATACGCGTGCCGGCGACATCAAGGTGCGTGAGTCGGGATAGCCGTGGCAGGATTGCCTCGAAGACCGACGATGGTAGCGTCAGGCACTTATGGAGAGACAATCGCTGCACTGTCAGCTCATTCGGCCAGTTGGGCGAGATGATGTTGGTAAAGGCTTCCTTGAAGGATGCCGAGGTGCAACCGCAAAAGTCGATCGCTTTCAACTGGGGAAGTCCGAGGAAAAGCTTCTGCAGCACAGCCCCATCGAGATCCTCATCGATATACTCCTGGCCTAGGAACTCTTGCAAATGAGGGGTCAGTTCTAGGCACTGGAGGAGGGTCTCAGACGTGAGGTTACGCGCTTTGGAGCGCTCGGCAGCTGTCAAGAACAGCTGCGAGGGGTTGAAGTGGCAGAAGTCGAGCCGGCGCACAATCGTGCCCAGGTTTGGGTGGACAGAGATGTGAGCGAGGAACTTTTGGAAGATCCGTGAGTGGGGGATCGTGATTCTGCTGTATAGGGTGCTGAGGGTGGCCACGTGCAACGTCCTAGACGTCAGCAGCAACGACATCAAATCGATATTGCGTCTCGTGAGGCCATTGGGGGGCACATCGAGAGCGAGGAGATTGATGATGGCACCTGGCGGGGTTGTTAATAAGGGGGCTCTCAACGAGCGCAGGGACACAAAAACAGGGCTGACTTACTCAAGATCTCGGTGGGTAGTCGCTCGATGATAGCTTCGCCGGGTCTGTTCTGGCCGCGCTTAGTCGGGCGTGAAGGGGGATGGCTAAAGACCTGGTTCAAGACCTGAAGATCACCAAAACTCTTGCTCGCGAGCTTGCCCTTCACCTGGATGCCCTTCCATCCCTGAAAACTATCCGCCGGAGTCCAGTAACCAAGGAGCCTGCTGCTGGGGTTCGTGACAGGAGGCTGGAACTGGGTCTGGATCATGTTGAGCGCCCGGGCTGAGGTAGTGGACGACGAGCCGGGGGTGAGGGGAGGGCTGTTATTGGCAGTGGTGGTACAGTCGATGGCCTCTTCGGAGTCGGCACCGAAGTAGGACGAGATCTTGGATTGAGTGAAGGATTGCGGTAGGATGTTGTCGTGTTCGCGGATGGAGGAAAAAGAAGAGCGAGAGACCCGGTCCGGGGTGGAAGGCCGGGAGTGGTCGTCGGATGCCATGGCTTTGTAGTCCGGCGAGTCCCGGAGAGGTTGCAGACGGCCTGCCTGTAGTCTTGGCTTCGAGACCGCCATCAGGGGGGAAGAGAGGGGAGGGGATGAGGAGGGGGGGGGGTTCGCCGGAGATGTGCTGGCTCAATGGACAGGGGCTTGGCGTGTGTGGCTCCCCCAGACGAGAACGAGCAAGGCGGTCAGGTGCACGATGCGGCGATGCTCCAGTGAAATGGCGCTGAATAGGCGACAGGCTGGCCGGAAAGGAAGGAGGAGGACACGGGCAGTAATGGGGTCCGTGATTTTTTTCGTCGCGATGCGGAGCCTGGGCCCTTGTCGAAATTTGGGTGGGCGAGGCCCAGGCAATGGTCCGGGTCTCACAAAGGACCCGGAAGGAAGGCGGATGGCACCGGCGATTTTCTATTAGTCAAGGGGCCAGCTTGTTAGGTAACAGCAAGCCTCGCAGCAACTCCCTGGTGCGGGGAAGCTGCGAGCTCTGGCAGTTCGGATCCGCAAATGGGCGTTTGAGTATCCCTGGGCTCACGATGCGCTGCGTCGCTTTTCGATGGTTGGTGCGGCGGATTGAAGAGAAACCGACCGGACCTGGGTGGGAATGGTGAGAAGGTCCTGCAGGGGTTGTGGCCTCGTGTTGTTGCGACTTCAGTACGGAATGCTCGTTCGTGGCTGGAAGACGGTCTCGGTCAGCGGGCGCCACTGGAATTCGGGGATTCGAATATCGAAATCGGTTCGAAGAACGGCGAAATGTTCTGCGGAGGATAAATGCTGAAGTTCCGGGATGTCGAATGGACAATGGACTCGCGGCAAGAAGACCGACGGTTTAATACTCAGTATAGGGTTCGTAAGGTTTGTAGTAAGTCGGGTCGGGACTTTTATGCGGGCATTGGATTTAAGTACATACGTCAGGCGCGGTCCAGGCCGAGGAACCTTACGGAAAAAAAAACCAGTCACAAGCCCTCACAATCCCTAAAGAACACAGCCCGCTCCTGGGGAAAACGGCTTTGACAGGCCCGGGTTGGATTGGGCAAAGCCTTTTTTGTTCTGACAGCAGTGGTGCTAAGAAAACGCCCGGCTGGCCGCCTCCGCGAAGACCGTACAATCCGGCTCGCCAATACAGCATACTTTTGCAGCTCAAACACTGGGCAAAGTGGGAATATCCTAGTCTGGAGATGGAGCATCCCGTGGCCGGAGCGGAGGCCACTCAGGCTCTCAGGGTCCGCCCGCTCGTAAATTTTTGCCTCGCACAGCCAATTACGGGTCGCACTTGCGCTCTTGCTACTGCTCCTTCCGCTGTGGTTGTTTGAAGCCAATGCGGAGAGGGCAATCAAGAAAAGCTGGACCTGTTGTGTGTCGTGTCCGATTTCCTCGGATGTGTCTGCCACGCAACAGTTGACCACCAAAAAAGCAGGAACGCGCGAAGCCGCGAAGAATTGACGAATTCGAATGCTTGGTTCGATTGGCCCGGGCCAGCCGTTTTGAATGGGACCCTTGCCACTCTGCCACCTTGTTCAACGCAACCGCGCTTCAGCCGAGCTTTCCCATGACACGCCATCGCATCATGCTGCATGGTGGAGGGTGAGCCACAGCAAAAGCTTCGAGGTACGTAATGGTTTGAACATCTCCACCACCAACGTCCTTTCTCAAAGGTTGCAACAACGGAGATGCAAAAATTCCTGCCTTTTCGATCCCCGGCGGCTGTTGGGGTGTCACATCGACGAACAACCGCACGCGCGATTACTCGCCGCTTCCTCTCCATTTCTGGACGCAAACTCCTCTCCTCCTCGCTGGGGATCACCAACCGGCGCATTTCATCGTTGCCCGTTGCTTGATCGTCTCTCGCGAAGCTGCAGAGTTCCAGGGCAGCGTGACGTTGGCCGAGGCCCTTGATAGGCTACCAACTGTTTATCTTACCTAATCACTCAACCGCACCTCGTTCCGTCTCGGTGTTTGATGTGCCCTTCAAACAGAATTCGACAACCAAGTCTGACTCAACGGTCAGTTGGAAAGACTTGTTCCCCAGCTAATTGGTGATTGTGCAACATCGCCAAGGGGGAGCGATTTCTCGGGTTTGTCCGGGCAGCCATTGCCCGAGTCTTGCGTCTTGCACTGCCCATCGGGCATGTTCTCGCATCCCGCGGCTAGCAGCTGAGCTCAACAATTCGGTGACTCCCTTGTTCCTCGAGTCGGCGCTGGTATTGTCGTCTCCCAAGCCAAGCCAAGGCGAGTTATCAACCAGCAGAATCCAGCTCGTTGTCGGTAAACGGGTTCACGTGGTGTCTGATCACCTGAGCCATTGGCGGCCGGCCGATCCGCCCCCGAGCCGCCTCCGAGACGCCCATGCGGCCGCAGGGTCGACAAGTCTGGGGAGCCGCTTGCAGCCGCTTTTCGCTCGCGAACCCTGCCCCCTGCTTTTTGGACCTCTTACCCTTGCATTTGTTTTCCCTTTTGAGCTGGCTTCTTCTGGGCGTATCCCAGCATTTCTGAACCCGCAGATCAAGGCGGCCAATCCGGGGCTGACGTTTCATCAGGTTCCGCCCGGAAACGGCAGCTCAGTGCCCCGATCTCCGGCGCCGGCCTGGACCGTCAAAAGTTTATCTGATCATTTTCAAAAGGCTGAAGAGACTCATACTGAACTGCCAGGGCAAGGAGCGAGAAAAATACTGTTTGGGAATATGCTCAGAACAAAGTTTCGGCATTTTCAAAACTGTTCAGTCTCTCCCCTCCGCAAGCGAGCGCTGCGGAGACTGCAACGTGGTATTCCCGTCACTGGGGCTCACATGATCACTTTGCTCTCCCCTCTGGCCTGTCACCTCACCAGCGCAGCCCTTCCCGTCTTCTCCCGCTTGTTGCTGATCCCGTCTAGCCAGCTTGGGCGGCAAACAAAAAAAAGGTTTCTCTTGGTGGTGCCAAGTCCGACGAGCGAGCCCAGACAGAACCCCTTGTCGAAGATCCCCATTTGACATCAGAAATCCTCTCCATCCAGGCCGCATCGCGAGAGTCTGCCAAGAATTTCACAAGCTTGAGAGGTCGAATAACTTCTGAAAACGGCGGGTGAGGGAAAGACATCGCCAAGCAATGAATTGACGGCCTCCCATAGGTGCCCAGTCACTGCCACAAATGCGACCGCTTGCATTTTCCGTCCACCCCAAAACGAAAGAAAAAGAAAAAGTACACTGCAGGCTGTCTGCTGCTCCCTGCAACCTGCAAGTAGACAGCTGCTGCAGATGCAAGGTAACCCCACCACGACGACACGACCACAAACCCAAAGTGGTTCATGCTCCTCGAACAGCCGAGGACGGGGGACGGGACGGGAAGGGAATCCACCGAGAGGGAACTGAGACCGGCCGAGTTTCCCAACATGCTCATATATTATAGATAGCACACGGCGACGAACAAAAACAAGGCCACTGCACGCACAGATCCAACTTGTACCACCCACCACGGGCAAAGCTTCCTTCATTTTCACAGCAACAGCAGTCGAGCACAATAGCAAACGGCAAACAACGAGGGGCTTTGCAGGAATCACGTCAAGATGAGGGGCTTTTAACAAACGATTGCATCCATGGAAAAAGGGTCTTTCTCATCGATCGACCACCAAAGCAACCAACCAGCCCAAGCAAACCAAGGAACCAACCCCAACCAACAACACCCGACCGAGCACTTCGCTCTCCGTCCCGTTTGTTCTGTTCGTCCTTGGGTCGAAAACCAACGAATTCACCCATACGTACATCCATCCATCCGTCCTAAGAAATTTTACACAATTGCTTCTCCCTGTGGGGTGTTCATCCATGCCATGCCATGCCAGCTTGATAATATGTATGTGGGGTGAGAACTTTACAACGCGAACCATTGAGTCGTTGGGAAAATTCACCAACCCGAAGAAACACCGATGAAATGCCGGCGCCAAAGGAAATATCAAGACAGGGAAGAAGGAAAAAAAAGACCCATAACCCTAGGGACGGGGACAGGAGGTCCGAGTCCCTCAGACCAAGTCGAGTTGATTAGCACCATCATGGGCCACCTACTCGACTAATTCAGTCTTCACCCCTTGTCCCCCCGTACAATGCAAAGACATGCTTTTAAACAAGTATTCATCGCTGTGCCCTAATGTCCCGTCTCCCTCCATGCCTATCACTTTTCCGCAGCCGCAAAAATGCAGAATAAACGGGATAAGAACAGACAACGAGCCGAATGATGCCCCGCTAGGGATGATGCGGAGGAACATAGCACACAAAGAAAGGCTGAAGGTCGGGATACAAATAAATCCCTGTAGGACGGCGGGCGGGTTCACCTCCGCTCGGGAATCTTCAACCTCTTCTTGCAGTCCTCACAGTACCATTTCGCTGGACATAAAAAGTCAGTATTCGCCAGCAATTCACACAAGAACCAACAGCAAGCACCCTGACGCCTCGGCAGGGACAGAAAAGGGAGCGGGGGAAGCAACAACTTACCATTCCCCTTAGGCGCGACCTTCAACCCAACACACTCCAAATGGAACCACTCCCGCGGACACCCATCTCCATCACACGCCACCATCTCTCCATAACTCCCCTGGTTGCAGAAGCAATAGACATCTTCATCCGCGACATCCTGGACGTCCTCGTCTTCGTCGTCCTCTTCTACCCCCGCACCGCCGCCGTTCTTGTTCCCGGTATTCCCGTTGGTGCCGCTGCCGTTCCGGTTTTCGGCGTTGTCACTTTGAAGATCGCCGGTGCCTTCCATGTCGTGGTCGTGGATGCCGTCAGGGGTCTTAGCGTTGCCCTTGGCCTTGTTGACTCGTCTAGAGGCGAGGCCGTTGGGTCGATCGGAGGTGGGAGAGGCACGGGTAGTCTGAGCGTGAGTGCCGCCAGCGCGGGCTGAAGCACCACCACTTGCGTGGGAGGCCGCGGTCCCCGCACCGGTCTTGTCTTTTCGGCCAGTGGTGTTCCCGCTTCCGCCGCTGGCGGCTGGGACGACGGTACCGCCAGATGACGCGGCGTCTTTATCATGCGACCGTGCTCTGTCCTTGCCAGCGGTAATGCCCAGACCTGTAGCCGAGGAACCGTGAGGAGCTGTGTTTGAGTTGGCGGTTTGCGCGAGGACGGCCGCGGAGGCCGCGGAGATGGAGGCACCTTTCTTGTGACTTCGTTTTGTGGTCGTGCCAGCCGTTGTGCTCGCGTTGTTGGCGGCAGCAGAGTTGGGACCAACTGCAGAGCCCGTAGCACCGTCAGCGGCGTTCCGCGAAGGACGAGAGCGGGTGGTATTGTTACCTGGCCCTGCTTCAGCGAATGTTGCCGCTGCAGGAGTAGAGGGCTTGCTTGCGCGGCCGCTCTTAGATTTGGCCATGGCTGGTGCAGTCGGCTGAACGCTGAGGGGCACTGTCTCCTTTGGTCCACTTGTTTCGTCGTTCGAATTCGCCGCGGAGGTCTCTTTGCCGCCGTTCTGTGCGGACTCCAACACGGGCTGCGCTTCGTCAATCTCCATCTTGAGGAGCCCTGCCCGGCTTGCCGTGGTTGGAGCGGTTTCCTTTAGACTCTTCCCATCCGCGGCAGTCTTCGTCCCGTTGCTTGCCTGCCCCAGATCCGGGGTGCCCAGTACATTCCCGTTAGGTTTGCTGGACGCTACCGACGACCGCCGCTGACGCGGATTGTCCATGTTCGAGTGTGTGGAGTTCTGGCGCGCGCGGGAGGAGGCCGGTCTAGGGGCCGCGACCGATGGGGCTGGAGAGCCTTTCCGCATAGGGTCGGGGAATGTTCCGATGACAGGGGAGGACGTGACGGACGGCGACATGGCGGCCGTAGTCCTGCTGTGTCTGTGTTAGTGAATTTTGCAATTCCTTGATAGTTCGAGTCAAGAAGGTGGTTAGCCAATGGGACTCACCTCTTCTTCGCCTGGCCGCTGGACGTGGGAAGCGCCTTGCGCTTCTTGCTCCCGCCCTCAGGGGCCGGTGTTTCCCGAGGACTGGTAGTCCCCCGCTTCGCAGCATTTGCACCAAACACCGTCCCCATTGCGCGCTCCGCAGCTGCTCCGTTGGCTTTCGCCTCGACCTTACGCCGCTTAGCTGGTGCGCTACTCCCAGAAGCACCGGGCGCGATTCCCAAACCAACTGGGCCAGAGTCAGGAAGTGGTTTCCTCGACTTGCCCTGCGTCTTCTTTCCCGTCTCATGTGCTTTCTCAGCCTCGGCTTCTGCTGCCGCCTGGTTCTTTGCATTTTTCTTGGCGGCAATGGCCTGCTTTCTGTCGTTGCTACGAGCAGCGGCCTCTTCAGCCAGCGCTTGGGCAGCGGCGGAGAGCGTAGCAGCGCCTTCGCGACGAGACCTCTCTGCCTGCTTATCGTTGGCCTTGGCCTGTCTGTTCTCCACGTATGCCCAGTGCGTCGTGCTGCCCCATTTGGCTTCGTCACTGAACTCCGTCTGGAGGTGCGGCCAGATGTCGTCGATGCGGGACAGCTGCTTTTGCAAAGCGTCATTGGCAGTAGCAATGACATGGTTCTTTTCCTCTAGCGACACGAGCATCTCTTGTATTTTCAGTGCGGTGTCGCGGAATGTGGTTCGGCGCGGGAGGTTGGAGGGGTCGAACACGCTGGTGGCCGAGCCCTCGGAGGGGGGTGCCACCGGAGGATTGGCAGTTGTGGAAGCGTTCGGGAGCGCAGCGACAGATGCGGTGGTGGTGCTCGAGGTATCGTTGTTGAGCAGTCTGGAAAAGTCGGCCGCGGGCGTGTCGAGAGTGTCGTGAAGGAGGTCGAGGAGAGCGGCTTCGGGAGCGAAGATCTTGGCGTCAACCTCTTTTAGGAGCGTAAAATGACGGACCAGCTCCTTAGGCAGGGCCGTAATCGCATCGGTGAAGTGCGTAACACCCGGCAGAATGTTGATGGGCTGCTCTGGGGCCGGGGCGCCCGCCAGCGAGTTGGCGCGATTGAGCGACGAGGTGCGCGGCGGGTTGACTCGCGTCTGGCGCACTGGCTGTCGTCGACTCGTCCCGGCCGCGCCCTCGGGCGCTGCTGGTTTTGCCGTTCTCATTTCTGCGAAAAAAATGCAGATTCTGTCTCTATGATGCTGTATTGAGGTCAGGCCCGCCGAATATTCGTGGACTTTTGGCGGCGTGTAGTCGAAAAGGCGGAGCGGAGGGGGGAAGAAGAGCTGAGGACTTGAAGAGGAAGAAAAGGTGACAAAAGGCTGGGTCGTGGGATCTCCCAGCGGCCCAGAAGCTGGCGTCGGCGAGAATCCGACAAATATATTTGTCGACAGCAATGTAGAATGCTAGGGCATGCCTCCAGAGTTCCGGCATGCGGGGGTTCGAACTTGTTCGTGTGTTTTGCGTGATCAGAGCAAAAAGGAAAAAGGGTGCATCTCGAAGCGCGGGATCTTTCCCTCTACGGCGGCCACTAGCCAGCCCGGCACAGCAGCAGCAAGCACCGCCCAGCGGCTTTCTGCCGGTTGTGGGGATCATTACTGTGGAGCCAGCAAGAACGTCGCGCTCTGATACGTCACCGCAGCTTGATGACGATAAGATAAGGACCAGGGGCACGAGGCCGAGTGAAGCACATGAATGGGATATGCGCCCGTCGTCCGTTTGCAGTCCTTGTTTTTCCTTCCCGAATATTCCCCCCGCGCCTTGGTCCATCCCTCTTTTGGGGACATTCTAGCAGGAACAGACTTGTATAATCCCCTAGCCATGAGGCTCTTTGAAACTAAAAAAGAAATAGGACCGGAAGTCTCTAGCTAGAGTAACAGGCTGTAATAAAATGTATTGAAGCATCATGTAGATGACAACGAAATGATAGCCAGACGCTACGCTGCCCAAACGCCTTGCCTCTGGGTCTGCCTGTGAGTGTCTATCCCGATGGTACACGCAAATCCGAACCTAAAGAAAACAATTATCCATCCTCCTCCGCCCACACACTTTGAGAAACATCATGCTTGCTTCGCTCGCCTCCGCGGTCGCTCATCCCGAGCCTTCTGTTTTTGTCTCCACTGCCACTCGACGAGGACGGGGAGGAAGCTCCAGAGATCAAACTCGGGCCAAAAGCACTTGAGAAAGAAGATGTGCGTGTCCTGGTGGCACTGCCACAGCATAAAGTCGCTGAGACGCACCACACCACTAGTCCGCACGAAGATATCCAGCGGCGGACAATCGGCCGTGTACATGTGGCGATCGATGGTCTCGGACGTGATGGTTTCCGCATTGGGGTATATGGCCACCGATTCCTGGCCCTCCGCACCGGTCCTGTCGGCCGCCGAATCGGAGTGCAGTGTGGTCGCGGTCGAAACGGCGTCATCTTGGTCGTCGGATTTGATTGACGACGGCGCGGATGACGGCGGGGGTAGTTCGCTGATGGGTTCGAGGTCGGGTTTTCCCGACTGCTTGGACAGGATCTTCTGTGTTATCCTGCTCTGGGAGAATGGCGTGCTGTGCGGTCGGGGGGTGGCCGAGTACTCCTCGACGGTGGATCGGATCGCCGAGGTCATCTCTTCTCTCGACGCATATGGGAAGCAGATGTTTAGGATGCAACTGGTACCATTCGTGTTAGCAGATTAGGCCTCATTATGCCCATTTTCAAAACGCAGTACGCACTCCGTGTTATGCGCCGTGGCGGCCACCGCCTTCTCCACCACCTTGTAGACATCTGGGGGGATAAGCTCCAGCGCCCCGATCACCTTGATGCGCGCGCCGTATCGGTCGAGGAGCTCTCCGTGGCGAATCAGTTGTTCTAGTTTGAGCTTGGCAAGCTCCATAAGCCCATCAACCTCATATTTGGGACGGTTGAAGTTTTCGAGACTGAAGGCGTATACTGTGACGACCTTGACACCCGTCTTGTAGCAGACCTCCAGCACCTACGCAAGTTAGACCGTCGGATCACATGCCGAGAAAAGAAACGGTGCAGAGACGCAGGATGGAGTCCAGACGTACCCTGGCCAAGGCTTCAAACCCAAGATGGTGTCCCTCGATCGTCTCAATCTTGTGGTTCCGCGCAAACCGCCGGTTGCCGTCCATCTCGAAAGCGACGTGGCGCGGGATTGGGCCCTGTGAGAGGGCGCCGATAACGGTCGAGCGCATACGACTGAGTGCCCATTCTGCTGGGGGCGAGCTCATAAACCAGCTGCGGATACGGGAGAGGTATAGGTCGGAGGACATGTTGGCGGGTTTGTGGTGTGAACGTGTTCTATCTGTATCAAGTTCTTTTGTTCGGACGGGACGAGAGCAAGAGGCGCGGGAACAACCGGAGGATCCGGAGCTATTAGGTGCGCGTTGGTAGTTGGAAAAGAATAAAATGGGTTGGCTCAGTTAGCCGCCATTCCGAATTGCATCCAGGCATGCAGAAACAAAGAGGGAAAACACTGGAAGGTATCCTCGGATCTCAGGACAAAACGATGGGTTTTCGAAGGATGAGATCGAGGTGGTCAGCCAAGGAGCAGAATTGTGGCTCCGCGCCGACGGCGATCCTGGCAATGCGGTTGCCATTGCGTGTCATGGAAGGCCGTGCAACTGCGTTGGTGTGGGTCCGCCAGCTGCAGCCTTTTATTCGGTCCCTGGAATGCCCAGCGATGTCATGGTTTGCTTGGTGGGTGGGTGAGTGGGTCTTGGCACTTTGGCCAGGAACGGGCAATGGGCTGCATGTGCTCGCCAGAGACAACGCAACTGTGTCAACTGAGATCAGACCTCCATTCCGGACCCTCAGTTTGAGCCCAGTTCATCAATTTTCATCTTGGACTTCACTTACACCACCGCTTATTTCATAAGCCAATTCAAATTCATTCTCCATTACCAAGCTAATTCCAAAGTTCTGGGATTGCAACACTTGTCCTTAACCTCCATTGCTCAGTTGCTCGTTGTCTATCTGTGCGGTTCTTTCGGGCATAGCGGGGATTGTCCCGCCCATCCACCTACAACCTCCCCTTGCTAATAGCTCTCCATATCATGTCGAGTTAGCGGTATCCAAACACGGCAGAGCACCGCGATGTCGTTCGCAAGCACACCTGTGACGCGCACTCTGGTGCTAGGACTGGTCACCGCCTCAGTCGCAGCCAGCCTTTTCGACGTCAAGCACTACTTTTACATCTCGGTCAGCACACACATCTTGCAGTACCGCCAGACATGGCGCACTCTGATCTGGCAGCTGTGCTATACCAACTCATCCGAGGTGCTTGTTGCGGCTATGGCGCTGTACAACCTACGGGTTGTTGAGCAGCAGTGGGGGTCAAGGAAATACGCTGTATGTATCTCGCACACAGGGGTTTGATAGAGCAAACTTTCCTTTGCTAACTTGAAGCAGTCCTTTATTTTGGTATCTGGCCTTCTCACATCCCTCATACCTCCTATTGTCCTCACGGCAATCATCCGCCCCCTGAGCTGGGGTGTAATCGACTTCCTCCCCGCGGGACCGACACCTATCATCTTTGCCATTCTAGCGCAATACTATGCCATGATCCCGCACATCTACCAGTACAAGGTTGCCCTCACCACAGGCGCCCCAACTAGCAACGACGACGGCGCCGCACTGAGTTTCTCAGACAAGTCAACGAAGTATCTCATGGCGCTGCAGCTCGCACTCTTCCAATGGCCCGGCTCACTTCTTGGCGCCGGTGTTGGCTGGCTGGTGGGACAAGCCTGGCGGAGTGAGTTGCTGCCCGGCGCACTCACACAATGGCGTGTACCAGGATGGGTCGTGGGGTTGAGGGGCCAGAAGAGCAGTGACAGGTTCGAGGGTATGCGGCGGAGGCTGGAAAGTGAGGGTGCCTCGACGGGGACGGCATCTGGCGCGCATCCTCAGACCGGCACCGATGCTAACCGACGTAGGACGATGGGGCAGCAGCTTATGGATGAGGTACGTGGTGCGTTTTGAAAGATAGGTGGAAATCTCAAGGGGTTATCATCGGAGGCTGGATGATGTGCTTCGTCTTGGTCATGCAGGCGCTTGTGTTATTCTAGCATGTGGGAACGGTCGAACGACATCCCAGAAAGAAGCCAAAGTCGACGAAGTAGGAATAGGCCTTTCTTATTGCGCCCTGTGAGAATGAGGTTAAACATATTGAGGAAGGCTGCCCCAACCGGGCCTTATTCAAGTGTTTGGCCCGGCAATACTCGTAGATATTCTTCATGTCACACCGGGTGCAATGTGTAAAGTACATGGATACAGTATGTTCCAGACTGAAACGTCCACGCCACTATCCCTACAAACAAGTCAACATTGTCTCGGTACAGTGTCAAGACCGTGCGGTATCTTTGTTAAAGAATCCACCGAACGTCCCATCAGCATCATCCAAAAATGGCCCGAGGCCGCCGGACGGGTCTTGGTAAAGGAACAGACGGACAGGCACGCCTCAGGCAGTGGCCCGCTCCCCCAGACGCCCGCCAAGCGTTTAGCGCCCCCAAACGGGCAGCCTAGGCTGAGATTTTGCCGACTTTCCCAGCGCCCCGGATCGGCTGTGCCCGAAATCCACAGCGCCTTCCAACGCAACTCGGGGCGGGATACGGGTATCCGCTGCTGACAGTTGGATCCGTCAAGGTCGTTGTCACTGCCCGCCCGCAGCGTGGGTCACAGCCCCATCTCGGATTCACACCTCATCCCTTGTTTCCCATCCTTTGAACAAGAAAAAGTCGAACAGCAAGCCGGCCACTTTTCAACACCCAATTCGCCCTCTTCTTGAACCCTATCGCCGAGATATCCAATTGCCCGACCCTGCTTCCCGTTCACCCGCAGGATAATCGATCGAGTTACCAAATTCCACGTGCGACGCTGAGACAGATATCCCGGCGTGACCGTGAACCCAGTTCGGGTGCTGGTCGCTGAGTGAAGAGAGACCGCCCAAGATCCACTTTCGCGCTGCCTTCCTCTCTTTGACCCTGCGTCTCCGAAATTGCGTTGTGATCGGCGGCTCCATCCGCGTTTGCATTTCGGCCCTCTTTTCCCAACCACTTCTCCCCCCGACAAGCTCATTCTCCATCGACTTCGGGTTGCCTCTAATCTTCCACGCCCTGTTAACCACTTCGCCCACAACCACTCGCAAACGAAATCGTACACGAAAGACAAGCGACAGGGAGTGACGAAACGACTCGGAACTTGACGTACCCTAGAATCTGAGACCCGACCAAACGCCATAGCTATCTCGTCGTGACGCATGGCCGCATAGTTGGAAGACACTCGGCCACAACGCAGACCAGCGGCTGGGCGCAAAACAAAGAGCAAGAGCCGACCCTTGGGGGGTTCGCGGACTCGATCGGGTCTCTTGCATGATGCGGTTCTGAACAAACGTCGTTCCCTGATTCTTTGTTTTCCAACGCCACAATTTCGACGTCCCCCTACCCACACCTGCACACATGATGAACGGTGCGACGATGAGGCTGGTCAGCCCGGCGGGCAGGATGCCGGGGCAAAGGGGGGACCCATTTACTTCGCCAAAGAGGGGCGCCCCTGGCGCACCGCCTGTCGTGTCGCCAACAGGAAAGGCTTTGGTGGAAGGGTACAGGAAGGATATCCTGAATGATTTCGGAGGCGAGAGGCCAAGATACAATCCTGTACGAGCCATTAGCGTACTCTTCTCTCCCCTTCATCCTCCAGCTCGGTCTCGATAAGAGAGCCATTATCTAACCAAAACGTGCTGTATAGGGCAACGAGAGCCGTCCGCAAAGCTCACCACTCGTCGACCTCAAGGATCCGATCCAGGTGCACCTCCTGACCGAAACCGCCCTCTCAGACAGCAAAACATACGAGATTCTCTCACAAGAGGAAGTGGACGATCTCAAGAAGCAAATCCAGTCCCTGTCCATGCGGGTTGAACAAGCGCGGACGAATCTAGCGATCCAGTCCAAGTACCGTGATGCCGCGATCTCCATGGCCCGGCTTTATTCGCCCCCTTCCACCAAAGGGGACGGCAACAGCAAGAGGAGGAGTCTACTGGGGAACCGGATGAGTGATTCGGCTAAGGAGGCTGAGATGGAGAAGCAAGCGAGCGAGCGGCGGTGCGAGGAGCTCGCTTCGGAATTGTTCTCGCTTGAGAAGCGGCTGATGGAGCCACAACGACGACTACTTCAGCACACGGCCGGTATCCTGCAGATGACACACCGCGTTTCGGGGAAGAAGCCGAGTCAGTTACCAGTCGGGCCAATGATGAACGGCATCCCCAGCAGTCCGGAGAGCCTCTACACCTACACAAACACCCGCAACAGCATGGAGGTGCCATCATCGGGTGCTGATTTTGATTTCGACAAGAGCCCGTACTTGGATGGTCTCGGTGCGCCACGGAAGAACGCCATTGAAATTCCACTCAAGTCTCCCATTCGAGAGCAAAATGCGCAGCTGCGGGAACTGCGCGAGGAGGTTGATAAGGTCAAAGAAGAGAACGAGCGGATCATGGAGGAAAACGTCCAGCTCAGGACAGCTGAGGAGCAGCTCAAAAGTGACTTTGCCCAAATTCAGGAACAACACGCCCGGCTAGCGGCTTCGGAAGAGCAGCTCAAGGAGGAGCAAGCACACGCTCGGGACGAAATCTCGCAACTCCGGTCGCGCGAGCAGGAGCTGATGGATGAGCACAGCAAAGCGACAGAGGAGAATACTCGTATCCGCGGTGAGACATCACGGATGATGGATGAGACCAACCGGTACAAGGATGCCGACTCGCGCCTGAAGGCGATCGAGCAACAGATGACAGCCGAGACCGAGAGCCTGCGCGCGCAAAGCGCTGGGCATCTGAAGACAATCTCGGATACCGAGGCGAGACTTGATGCGCTGAACCGCAAGCTGCGGGATGTGATTGTGGCCTTCAACCCGACGAAGAACGGCGGGTTCGACGAGCCGAAGGCGGGCAGCGGGTCCGGCGAGTCGCTGACTAGCCAGCTAGAGTACATGGAGCGGGCTCTAGCAACCACGGCGGAGGAACAGAAAGGGTTCCTGGCCGAGGCGGCCGAATCGTCCGCTGAAACAGCAGCGATGGCATCGTCTATCAACGAAATTGAGGCTTCGCTCGACGAGGCGAGTGAGCGCGTGGAGGCCCTGGCACGCCAGGTACAAGAGGCTCTGCGGGTCTCGAACCCCGATCTAGCACCGCCTCCAGAGGGCGGCCTAGATGAGCAGCTGGGTTACCTAGAGGATGCGTTCAAGACGGTTGGGACCGAGCTGTCTCGGGCTCTCGAGGCAACGACATCCGCGTCTGCTAAGAAGAACGATATCGACCAGGTCGACGCCGTTCTCATGGGCCTGTGGGATATTATCCAGACGGGCTACGCGGAGATTGAGCAGCAAAAGGCGGTCCGCCGACAGAACCGCGCTCTAGGCCAGGGCGGTGCTGACGACGACGAGGAGCTGTCGAGCAGCGAGTTTGACGCCGACACCAACGAGCCATACTCCCTCCAGGCGTTCTCCGGCAAGGTACAGTGGCTTTACGCGCAGGCAACAGGCCTCCGCGAGCAAAAGTTTATCCTCCAGCGGCAAATCAAGCAGCAGCGCGAGCTCAACAACCGCAGCGAGTCCGAAAAGGACCGCGACCTCAAGGCCAAGGCCGACGAACTCGAGCAGACGCAGCACCTGCTCGACGAGGCCGAGCGCGCAACTACCGACGCCCAGACCCAGCTCCAGCAGGTCCTCGCCGACATGGACACACTCCAGAAGACCCAGGCCGCCAACGAGGCTGCCTCCGCGTCGTCGACTAAGTCGGTCCAGGACCAGCTCCAGGCGCGCAACGCCCGCATCACCACGCTCGAGAACGAGCTCCGCGAGGTCGAATCGCGCCTCGCCACCGCCGAAACCTCTATCAAGGCCACCCAGACCCAACTCGCCGAGTCCAACACCGCGCGAGTCGAAGCCGAAGCCGAGGTACAAGCCCTCCAAACCCAGCTCAAATCCACCGCCACCGCAGTTGACTCCGCCTCGGCCCAAGCCTCCCAGCTCCAAGCCGACCTGCAATCCAAGGACGACGAGCTCGACCGCATGAACATGATGGTCGTCGAGCTCAAGACCGAAGTCGCCTTCGCCAAGGCCGAGCTCGACGGCGCGTACGGGTCCCGCAAGCAGCGCGCCGCCGAGGCCGCCGCGCTGTCCAACTCCTCCCAGTCGGAGGAACTCAACAACACGATTGTGCGGCTGCGCGCCGAGCTGGAGAACGCCCTGCGCGATCTCGAGGAAATCACGCGCGAGTCGATCGCTGCCGAGCGCGAGCGGCTGGAGATTGAGGGCCGTCTGGACGAGGTGCTCGGGGAGAAGGGGGCATTGGAGGCTGAGGTGGGCAGGCTAGGCGAGCGGCTGGGCCGGGTCCAGGAGGAACTGGACGCCGAGCGCTTGAAGGTGTCTAGCCCCGGTGGCGGTGCGGGTGGTGCTGGTGCGGCCTCGAGGGTGGGCGCTGGCGCGAGCGAGTTGAGCAAGCAGTTCCGTGGGGTGATGAAGGAAGAGCGGAAGAAGTTCCAGGAGGAGCTCAGGGTTAGTCCTTATTTTCATCTTTTACTTTGCACCCCTTTACGCACCTCATCATACATGTACTAACCACCTACCCCCCAATACAGGAAGAACAATCGAGACGACGAAAACTCGAAGACGAGCTGCGGTCGCTCAAGCGCGGCCAGGCCAACAATGCCAGCTCTGCGTCCACGGCACGTGGGAGTGCGCTGGGTCCGAGGTGATGACGATATTAATGATGAATCAGCACGGCAGTATTGGGACCGGATGCCAACCAAGTATTCACTCAATGTACCAGCAGTGCTGAGATTAGGAATGGAGAGGAATTCTTTTGGGTTTTTTGGACGCAAGCAGATAGATGGATGGAGGATGGGCAATCGGTGTTGGGACGGGACGTCGGGATGATTTATTTGATGTCGTTTGGGGAAGGGGGGACGGGATCCCAGTACCCGTCTGCCCCTTTTTTTGAGAGATCGAAGTGCTATTCGTTCAGGGGTGCTTTTTTATTCCTTCTTTTACGGTGTTCGACGTTATAAGGGCCTGCTTTTCGTCTAGCGCATTTCCCGTTCACACGCGCATAACCCCCCCTTCCTCACGGGCTTCATGGGGAGGTGTTAAGGGTTTAGAGTATGCTTCTTTGGGGGGTGGAAGGGGGGTTCATTTCTCTCGTTTATACTTTGAGCATTTTTTGACTACGGATTTTTATTCTTTTCATTTTTATTGCTACGGGACACGCACGCACTGGAGATGTTAAAAATAGATAGATACCTTGAAGTTGAATATGAATTCCACGGGGGTTGGTGACAAGTGGGAGTATTAGCGGGATGTTTGGTTTAATCTTTGAGTGGTTACTCATTGTAGATTGTTATGTTTCGGGTTGCGAGTGAGATTGATAGACACGGTGGATCAACGAAAGAACAAATATAAGACCCCGAGTTCATATGTAGAACCGCCGTGCGAAACACTACCGAGTGAATGAAATACCTAGATCAAGTTCCGCGAGGTACATCTTTGTTTTCTGGCAAAGAATGAGTCCGAAGTACCAGTCAAATTCGTAAACGCGACATAAACTAGACAACAACTATAGTCAAAGCTAACGAATACACTCCAACGCACAAGGGAGAAAGACTATTCTTCTTATCCACATCCACATGGTTCTCTAGCTGGCTGGATCATTCCTCCAAGCTTTCCTTATATGCCCTCATCCCCCACCAACTTCCACGCTCATTTTCGTTCCCACCACCACAATCACACACCCTCACAACCTCAGCATAACCCACCGCAGGCCAGGAGGGAGTACCCTACCCCCAAAGGGGCGCCGTAACCTCCACAGCCCGTTCCACAACCGCCCGCACACGGTCCGCAAACACCCGGTTCCCCGATTCCACCTCCAACTCCTCCAACCACACGCTCGCCTCCATCTTGTCGACGCGGATCCGCACGCCAGGCACAGGGATACCCGCTTTGTGCAGGCGGGCTAGCTCGGCTTGCTGGCGGGCTTCTAGGGTGAATGCGGCGGGTTCCTCATCTTCTTCTTCCTTTTTAGGCTCCTCGTTGTTGGCGGCAGACTTCAGTTGCGCGGGAAGCGCGGGTAGTTTGGGTTCGGCGATGGGCGAGACGTTGTCCGCGCCAAACTGGGCTTCAAGGAACATCATGAGGCGTTCTAGGCGTTCGGAGGCGGATAGCGAGGCGTGTAAGTTGCGGTGCGGGAGGCTGATGATGGATGTTTCGGCGTCGGCATCAGCCTTGCCGTCAGTGTCCATGTCCTCTGCTCCTCCATGGGAATGGCTGTGGGTGTGTTTGCTAGAGGAACGCTTCACAGCGGCCGGGCTGGATTCGATGCCTAGAAGCACGGCCATGACGGCGTCGGCGATGCCGTCGTTGAGCATGTTGCCCTCCCACTCGAGCTCTACTTCGCCGCTGACGCGGTAGCGGACGGTTACGCAGCCCATGACTAGGTAGGCAGCGACAACGTGGTCCTGAGGGAACTCCTCGTCGGCCGGTTCTTCTGCCTTTTCATCCTCCATTTTGGTGTCGCCGTCACCGTCGCCGTCGTCCTCGCTGTCTTTGCCGTTGGTGCCGTTCTTGTGGACTTGCTTGCCCTCGGGAAGCTCCTCGACAGTTCCGAAGGTCCCTTCCAGACCCCATTTGATCAAGTCAATACCCGCAGCGCTGAGTTTGAGCCGCTGCTTGCAAGCGATGGTCGTGGTAGTCAGACCAGCGTACTCGCGGAGATCCTCAGGCGCCATGAGGGACATCTTGAAGTCGTTCTGGACGAGGACACCCGTGATGAGCTGGGGTTCGTTCGAGGCGTCCTTGAGCTGGTTTATGGGTTGCGGGACCGAGGCCAGCTTGCCGACAACCTTGGCTGTCTTGTCCGTCTTGAACGGGATGCGGAGCTCCTCGCAGTTCCGGGGGCTGAAGACCTTGACTTTGTTCGTCTTGTTGGCGTTCAGCGATAGTAACTTGGACTTGAGGCGCATCATATTGTGCACCTCGCCGTGTACAAGAATCTAAGTACTTATGTTAGCCAACTGCCCCAGTAGAGTAAGCATGGTAGACCACGTACCACAACCGGAGCGGCAACCTCCTCGATAAACTCCCTATTCTCCGTGCCGTCGACATGCGCAGCAAACGAGTACTCCTGAACGGTACACCGCCGCGGAATCATGACTTTCTCAGCATCTCCGCCTGGCGCTCTCCTGCCCCCCGCGGAGCTGCGTGTCATGACAGCCTGGATCTGCTCCGGCTCCTGCATGATCTGCTTGGCCATAGTGCCCTCGACACTGTAACCCGTGATGATGACGCCGTTCTTCTCGCTTGGCGCCCATCGCTCAAGCAGCTCCCTGCTTACGCCGTTCTGCAACATACCCGGACTGGCCAACATGACACACCCGCCGATGTCCTCGAACCGGTCGATACTCTTGAGCGAGCGGATGAACTTGAAATCCCACGGCCCACCTTTGCCGGCCCCATCGCCCGCGGCTTCCGCCTCGGCCATGCGTTCGCGGAAGAGTCGCTTGATGTTATCGTTCATGGCGCCGACATACGTCTGGTACACCAGCATACACTTGCGGGCGAGGTTGCTGGCGTAGTAGATAGGAAATTTTTGGTAGTCCCGGTGTTTGCCCCAATATTCGTCGAGAATGAGAAGCAGCTCCTGCGCACGACCGAGGGCGAAGACCGGCATCAAGACCCGGCCGCCACGGTTGAGCACGCCAGTGATAGACTTCATCAACGCCTGTTCTCTTTCTAGCCGTGGCACGTGTGACGCGATGCCATACGTCGATTCTGTGATGAGGACGTCGACCTTGACGCCCCGAGGGACCTCGGCGGACACCAGATGTCGGTCTTGTTCCCGCGAGTAATCGCCGGTAAACAGGATGTTGAGGCCAGCAATCTCAATCAGGAACATGGCAGCGCCGAGAACGTGCCCGGCCGGGTAGGGCGTGATCCGGATGGATGAGATCGTGTGTGTGGTGTGATAGTCGATCGCTTCGATCATGGGAAATGTGTTCAGGTGGTCCTGCTCGGTGTAGACTAACTGCGTCGTCGGATTGGACGACGTGTTGCCGACACGAACGCTGTCCTGGATGAGCCATTTGTAGATGGCCTTGGTGGGATGGGTCATGAACACACGCCCGCGGAAGTTGGTCTTGGCCAGTACATATGGTAATGACGCGGCATGGTCGATGTGAAAACTGTGCGGATTAGTAACTGCGTGTATGTGGCTCAACGAGAGGGGGGCTGGAGGGAGCATGTGAAGTTGTTTCTGCATGGGTGAAGGCACACAGAGGGTAAGACGGGGAGGCGGGGAGCAGCGACGGGCAACGGGCAATGGGCGACAAGATATTGTATTGTGGTAGTATTTCTGGATATACACTCATGACGGCATGGATATGACACATGCTTCGGCGCGGCAAAGAGTAACCTTCAGGCTACTTCAGCGGCCATGGCGATTCGACACTTCCGTCTCCTTCAAGCGCCCGCTTTAACCCATTGCCGTTGTTGCCCAGAGCCAGTCGCCACGGGTTTCATGCTCATTACTGGGAGGTCACACTGTAGTATACTTACTGGCTGATGAGGAGCACGTCCACCGTGCTGAGGTCGAAATCGTCAAAAAACGGCAGGCCTGCAAGCCCATCGTAAGCTGGGTGCTGGCCTGCATCGAGCTACGAAGAGCACGCTCGTGTTAGTAAACAGTAACGAAAAGGAGAGGCCGTAACGCACCATGACTGTCTTCCCCTTATACTGGATGACGTGACAAGACCGGCCAACCTCGTTCCCGCCGCCCAAGCAAAGAAACATGAGCTCGTCGGCCGGATCAACGGGCTCCTCTGGCACAGAGGCCGCCATGGCAGATGCCTTACGCTTCGAAGCCATTGTTCCTGATGTCCTGGGCAGACTGGGACTTCGTTACTCTGGTTCTCTGCCTCTCCGTACGGATCCGACAGAGCAAATTGAGAGTAACTCTCCTAAAAACCCGGGCGTTCAATGCGGAGATGCTTCTTGACTGTCACTTGGCGCTAACGACGCGATATGCAATACAGCAGCTCACTCTCAACCAACGACTAAACTTTTTGGGCGAGTCGCCGAATGTACTCGAGGGGAGACTGGTCAGAAGACCGGGAATCCACAATCGAGAGATATTGCAAGGTTGCTTCTTATCGCTATTCAGCAAGCCTATTCATAGCGGAGTTTTGGCCAGAACAATAGGAATGAAAAGTAAGGGCGAGTGTTGTGGAAGCTTGCTTCGAGGTTAAAAAAGGCCCGCCTGTTGCAACGCTGCGGCTCTTGCCTTCCTGTAACACGCTGCTACGCGTGCCCGCCCTCCAACAAAAAAGGTCAACGGCTGCTGAGCACAAGCGCCCCACTCCCAGTTGGAGACCCACCCGCCTCCAAAAGAGCTTTCACGTGACCGGCCGAAACGCGACAGACTCCGTTGAGAGGCAGTTCTTTCCGATTTTGAACTAGACAGTAGCGGATGCCACGATTACCAGCCTCGACTTTCCATCGATCCCGCCAACAACAAGACCAGCGCAAGGGGTACGACTTTACGAATTTATTTACTGGGTTGAAATCAAGTCAGTTACCAACTCGAAACCGGCGGATGGGCTGTGCGCAGGGAGTTTTGGCCGGCAAGCAGGGTGCGCCTGCCCTGGTGTGATTATCCAAGAGGACAGTTGCGATTTCACGACGCGCCTCTTCCACAACGCGCGAAACTCCAACCCTTTATCGCTCCTTCCAGTTTCGATTCGAAAAGAAGTTTTGCCACGCGCACACAAATTTTTCTTCAATCCCGATCCCGACGGCGCTTTCTACCGCTCCCGCCGATCCCGATCTCAACTGCCAACTCTTCCACCCTTCGCACCTTGCGCAACTCTTCTTCCTCCACACCAGGCCGATTGCCACGAAAGCTCAGGTACTCCCGACGAAACCTAGCCGCGTCCTATACCTATCAAAACCTCGCCTATCTTACCTACCGCCTTTTCAAAATGGCGCAGCCGCAACCGCAGGTGCCGCAGGCGCCCGCCCATCAACATCAATCTCCCCACATGCAGCAGATGCACCCACAAATGCAGATGTCGCAGATGCAGCACCATCAGCAACAGCAGCAGCAACAGCAACAGAGACCTTCGTACTCTCCTCCCCAGCACACTCCGTCGCCCGCCGGCACCCCTCAGCCCGGCTACGCGATGCCTCCCGCGAAGCGATCGCACATGTCGCCCACCTCTCCCCCGCCTGCTCAGCAGCCTTACGTCAATGCGCCCTATGCAACGAACCCTCCGATGACCGCTACGACTCCGGCGCCCGTCGCTTCACCCAGTTACAGCAGCAATCTTGCCGTGCCCGCGGCTGTTCAGCACTACAACAATACCGCTTACATGAATGGCAATTCGTCGCACTCGCCCGCGCACACCCCTCTGCAGACACCCGTCCATACCCCGGTACTGTCGCTCCCCGACACCCGTCCGTATCCCACGTCGCCGGCTCCCCTTGGCCCCATGGCCGCATCCACCCCTCCGACTCCTCAGCAGTACACAACGGCGACTATGGCCCCAATTACCGCCTCACCCCTTGCGACGCCCGGGGCGATGGGCCCTCCGTCTAAACCCGCTGCGAAGGACGTGAAAGACGTGAGGGATGCGAAGGAAGTCGAGTATGACGTCGCTGACTCGCTGGCGGGGACGGGTATCGACCTCCGCGCCGAAGAGCAGGCCTTGGCGGAATTCTACGGCGGGTCCTTCGAACGCGAAGCTAGGACTGGTGCGCCCGCTAACGCTCCCGGAAATCGGGGGTCGTTTTACGGTGCTGGTTTGGCCAATCAACCTGGCGAGCCCGTCGCTGCTGCCAGTCAGGAGGAATATGAAGCTGAAGTTGCCCGCAAGGTTTGGGACGACGCTGCTCAGAAGCTGGCAGCCGTGCGCAGCGTCGAGATCAACAACCCCTTCCTCATTATTGCGAACCTGCACCACCGCATTGAGAGGATTGCTCGGGAACACGGGCTAGGTGTAAACCTGGACCTCAAAAATGCAAACCCGGCGGGCAAAATGAAACCGGCCCAAGAGTTCCCTCCCCCCCGGGTTACCGTTAGCACAACTCCCAGCCCTGAGGGCACATTTGTGACAACTACCGGCTCGTTCATCCCCCACGATGCCTATCTTGTCGATCAGCTGGCCCTTGTGTCAATCGCCACCAAACACCGTCTTCGCGAACTACTCGAGGATGCCAACACAGTTGCCATTCACCGCCAGACTACCGCCCACGGCGAAATCCCCGCCGAGTGGGCCGACGTCGCAGCGCCACTTCGCACCGGTCTAGATTCCCTTCCGGATGACCCCATGGATATTGAGGGTTCAAACACCCGGAAGCGTATGGCGCCAGACTAGCCTTTCCTTTTGATCGTTCCCTTGTTAACATGATGTGATAGGTTCCTATGACGAGTATGCTACCCAGAACGCCACACAAAAAGGCGGCAGACACGGCCCAAGGAATCTCATGGAAGCCGTTCGCGATGGCGCAAAGACCGACCGTGATGTAGAAGAAGCCAGACTCCAAAAACGTCAGAAGCGGCTGAACCCAGAGCCTGTCGCTAGTGGTTCCCGCGCCGGCTCCGCCGCGCCCGGCACTCCTGGCTCTGGCGCGGCCCCCGAGACAGAGACGAAGGCGCCCTCCAAAAAGGAATTGAAAAAGGGTGCTGCGGCCGCGAGATTAGCCGAAGCCTCTAGCACTGCGAGCACGAATCAAACGCTCAGCACAATTATGGGCCGTAAAAAGAAAGAGTATTCCTGGTTGAAGAAGACCGGCAGTGGTGCCAGCACCCCGAGGGCCACCACAGGCGATGCGAGTTCAGCGACTAGTGGAGACAGTGCTAAGGTTCCTGAGAAAACTACTCTTACTTCCGACCCGAGATACCCCCGTCTCGGCACCTGGCGCGAGGACAAAGAAAAGGGGAAGAACATTCAGCTCAGAGACTGGGTTGCCGTCCTGGAGATGGATGGCATCGAGACCAGAGCCATCCAAGAGGCGTACTTGAAGCTAGATTCATCCGGCCCCCGCGACAGGAACTAGAGATTCCACGGATACTAATCCGTCCTACGCTCAGTCCGTGAGCTCGCCAAGGCAGCTTACCTTTTTTTTGCTTTTCTTCTTTTCTCACTTCCCCCGCGCCTATTCATTCGTCACATTACGGTTTTCAGGCGGAAACACGACGATACCTACGCGGCACATCCAAAAGATTGGGATTATTTATCAACAAGACGGGCTAATGCCTACTTCATCGGTTTGTACACGACGTCATGGGAACGAAATTGGACGCTTCGTCGGACATGAAGGGGTGCCGTTCGCATTTCACCGTCACGGTTGCGATCATGCGCACGAAACATAGCTCGTTGTGATGAGGGGCTAGACGCACGAAACTGTTTTTCTTGAGAAAACTTTGATACCGAAGGCTCGGGGACCGGCCTAGAATGGAGTCCCTGGCCTTCCACGTTTTTGTAATTTTTCGTTCTTCTCTAGCTCTTTTCTTCGTCCTTCATCTAGCCAGGCGTTGACACCAGGATTCTGGGGGGTGGGGTGTTCTGGCATTACGGGAATCGGAAAGGGACCGGAAAGGAAGAGAGGGAAAAGAGAAGATGCGGCACGACTTGACCAGGGAGGTTCACGTCGCTTTGCCCTGCTTGCGTTGCGTCAACGAGTTCTGCACTTATATGCACCCTTGGGCTGGGGAAACCGCACGCAATTGCGTCGTCCCGGATACGGATGATGGTGGAGAGAAACGCGCCGCCGTCTCGCCGCGCGCTTTGCACCCCGTGTAACCCAGGGAAGCGAGAATTGAATTTGTTTTGATGCATCTTGTGTACATCGTCGTTGAAGTTAATGCAATACTCATGAACCACGTCCCTCAAATATCTACCGATTTCTCGCTACACCGAGTCGTCGGCCCCTTCCTCCACTGTCGAGCTATCAGCCATTCCGTGTTATTCCGGATGGCTGTCTTCATTCTCACGACTCCCCAGTGAACGATATCCCTGTGTTCTAACTAACTAGGAGAACTATAGACTTCCAATGGATGACGTTTCGACGGATATGAAATGGATTAGGACTCAAGAAGGAGTGCTTTGATATCTTCGACCGTCTGCCATAACTCACAACCCCGTCAATACTCACGACGACACCAAGGACGCACCGGAACCTAGGCTGCCAGCGTATCTCCACAAAAGAAGAATTGCGAAGGACAGTTTCCCAATCAGGAAAGTTTCCACGATCTCCTGTGAAGCGTCAGTGGTTTAGTGGTAAAATCCATCGTTGCCATCGATGGGCCCCGCGTTCGATTCGCGGCTGACGCATTCCTTTTGGTGATTATTTTGGAAGCGGTCCTTTGTGGTTAGGTATCCATCTGGTTTTGTTTCCCTCTTGTCCTTTTCTTTCGCATGTCTTCCGTTCGTGTTTCGTGGTTGGTTTGTTACTTTGCTAGGGGGGTTGCGTTAAAGGAGTTGGGGATGATGCACGACGCCTTGAGTGGATGAAACGTTAGGCTTGTGGTGGGAATTACATAGTAGAACTCGGGGTTCTTTGATGGTAACTATCCGGTACTATAGTAGAGCTTTTGTTGGACAAAGACCTAGCTTGGGAAGACATCCTCGTGGCATTGTCATCTGGCATTATTGTTTTGTCAGTTGAGTTTTGTTTAATGTTACTTGTTTACTTATTCAGGGGTATTTGGTTCTTGTTTATTTTCGCTCAACTCAAGGCAGACACTTAGTTTTAGATTAAATCCCTGTGCTAAGCCCTAGGTAGAACGAGAAGGAAGTGAAGGACAGTACTACTTTCGCAACATTGATATGGCATCACATTCGCAACGTTGCTATGGTATTACATTCGGGGCATTGTCATGGTAACTATTACATTCGCAACGTTGAAATGGCCATGGTAAACTTTAATGTTTCTTACCCTTGGATTTGGTGAAGATATGGGGTTGTTTTCTTTCCACGCTTCCGAAAAGTCGAAACGGCATTCACCGCAAATAATTTCCATGAGTGCTTTGATAGATATTCACTGAATATTTCTGACACTGAGGTGCCACGCAGTTCCAATCATGCATATCCCAGTTGGTACCGCAACCACCACGATTAACGGCTTCGCGAGGATCTGTTTGTTAGACAAACAGCCAGATCGATCGGCTCATGTGCGGCCAACGGCTTTGACACACCGTTGAGAACACTGTCAACACCAACAATCGAAACGGCCAAAACGGCAAGCAACTGAGACGAATCGCATTTGGTACTTCAACTCTAAGTTCACACAATTCACTGAACGACGTCCAACCAGGACAATGTTTGACGCCCGTTCTCCCTAAATAGGGTATGTTGAGCTTATCTTGAGCGGGGGAGCTGAGAACAAAGCAGCGCCACTAACCACAGGAATACACAGAAAAGGGATATCTGCATTCCAGCCTTAAGCAACTCCATACATTCCTTCATCGTCAACGGGTCGATCCCCCATTGTCGGCTCATCCCTCCGATCGAAGCTATTCGTACTGTCCGTACAGCACTACAGATTACCGCTGCAACATATGAGCGAGTCATTCGCCCCGTCTGCCACCAGAATCACTAATCATCAGGTGCTTGCTGTCTTGAAATTGATTTACACCCACTGTCACAAAGACGGTGTGTTCTCAACGGCCGAGACTACACCGAGGTCTCAGCATCAACATTTCCCACGCGGACACTGTGCTTCCTGTAGCATCATCCTTAAGCAACCAACAAGAAACACAAGCCACCAAGCAAGCGAGCAAACAAGTGGAAACCGAGACGCCCCCTTCCTCTTCCCCCCTTGCCCCATCCACCCATCCCCATCTGCACTGCACGATCGCCGCCTGCTTGTCTCTTCTCTTTCTTTCCTTTTCCCTTTTTTTTTGCCCGTCTCCAGCACGCCACTGTCCCTTCCGGAACCAAGAGCCGGACCAAACGGAAACAAGCCAGTTCGGTTCCCTGCTATTGATCTCCCGAACCCCTCGTCCGTAACCGTTGCATTGTGGCTTGATCAACCCAAGGAAGGGGGACGGCCGTTTGTGTGTGTTTCTCTTTTCTTTCTTATTTCCATTCCCCGCTTGCATTGACGTTCTCGTCTCAGGTCGACGTTCGAGATATGAGGCAAAAGCCTAAACCGGAAGATGAAGAGACTGCGTGTTGGACGGTTCAGGAGGAGTTACTCGGCACCTCCCGTCTTTGCAGAGATCTGATGGATGGGGTCTCGGTTGGGCTCGGCTTGAAATGACATGGTCTGGAAACATATGTGGGTAGTTACATGCGACGCGATGAATGTGGTACATATCACATACATGCTCGAGCTACATGGTATGCCATATGCCATGACCGAACCACACGCGTGCACGATGGACAGTCCTTTCGATCCATCGGCTCATCCCGCTTGCCTGTGTTCTAGTGTATTACATAGTAGTAACGTGTAGTCATGTGTACATCGATCTGCACATCGTCACTGCCCAGAACATCGCAAGCTTATCCCCCCGCGGATCTTGGCGATGATCGTCCAACAGTTTTCCTTGGGGTTCAGATGGGATAACCTCGCTTGACGCCCCTTTACATGAGCTGCCCTGTGAGCAAGGCAAGAACCAAGCCCTGGCCGAAATCTCTGCATGCCAATCGGACTCCTCTGCAGTGTAGATGGGAGGAGATATGACGGAGATCTCGGTATGCTAGCGGGCCGGACAATCTCCATCACGATTTCATTCCGCACGACGGCGGTGGCGGACATGGGCTCGCCAACATGAACGATAACGTTGACGTTAAACGTTAAACAAGAAAACAAAAACTCTTTCAAGTCCCAGAAAGGAAGGGAAACAATTGTTTTGGGCGTGCCTAGCACCCACCGGACTGCAGCCCTATTGTCACCCGGAACCGGCCGGGTCATCTCCCGCAAACACAGTGTGTGGGTGTGTGGGTGTTTGCATAACGGCGTCGGGCCAACGATCTCCGTATCGAGAGCACATCTGTTGTGTGTGTACGCGTGTAAGCGCCGGACTGCAGGCCTATTGTCACCTGTATTGGGGTCATGTCCGGTGGTATCAGGCGGACGGAATTAGCGACTAATCATTTAATCTACGGATACCAACCACCACTACATGAGTTAGTTAGGAGTTGGTTATGTGATATCCTATGCTGATTTGGCGAGATGCCGCCAAAGATGGAGAGTAATCACAAGCTGTGTTTGTATGCGCGCGGTTCTCAGCATTGGTCAGCCCACTTGATGAGTGAACCTTAATTTTTACTGTCTGCTCGTCCGGTCGACCAAAGCGGCGCTGGCGAGTCATTTTTCTCTTTTCTGATGTTTCTCTCTCTCACTTTTTTCTGTGGTTGGTTGGGAGACCAGGGGTAATCAACGACAGGGGTAACAAACACAACGGATCGATATCTGCGTTATCTCCTTTCTTGAGAATGAGAGAGGCAAAACGGCCGTCTCAATAGCATGACGTCGGCCAACAGCGAACATGCTGAATGCGATCCATCATCCCTTCTTCTTATGACGAGCCAAAAAGAAAAGATCTCCCATCGAAACTGGTTTTTGTTGTTTCGTGATAAACAAACCCTGTGTGCCTATCGCGATCCATGGGTGGGCAAATCGCGGACCCATGTCCTCCTTAAAGGCTGAAATTTCCTCCCCCAGCTGAACAAGGCGGCACCACGCAAGGGCCCCTAGAAGCCTCCGGGGGGTTTTGCGGATTTTTTTTCTTGCATCAGCCGGCGCAGAGGCCATCGCCGAACGTTCAGGCACATGTGGAAGGCCACGCCCTCCCGACTGCCTAATCAAGGCCCGGCCGGCAAGTCAAACCAGCTAACGGACCCGAGCAGGCGGCTATTGTTTACGATCATGGGCGGGCCGAGCAAGGGCCCATGAATGCTCTGGATGAGTTGCTCCCAACGGTTGGCATCGCCGAACCCGAAACGCAGGGGGCTGGAGAGAAGAAAAAAAGTGCTTGCCGGCCGGCACTGAATGACCCTGTTCAGGTTTTTTTCCCCTGTGTGGCTGTGTGTGTTCTTGATGTTTGGTCGGTCGCTTTCCCCGGCTTTTTAACCGGCAATGAAGGCGGCTGTTGGCGAATACCTCGCTAGTTAACGGGGAGAAAGTGGTCTTGACGGCTTGATGAAATCAACAAACGAAAACGGACTGGCTCGCGCACATTCGCCGGTTACTCTTCCCGTGCGGTCTCAAGTAGAGAGCCGGAGATAAATATACTCCGTAAAAGAAAGTGAGAGATAGAAGCACCGAATCAAGCAAGTGTTCCCAGCAAAGGTGCGATCCCATCAAAACGTCTTTTGCCAAGTCAGGTTAGATTCGTCCTCGAAGAACTCCGAACCCCAGGTTTCCCGAACATTCGGGCCTTTACTACTAGGGCGTGGATGACAGTCAAGGAAAGGCCCAGCGAGCCAGCGACTTTGCAGAACGTTACGACGGAACCTTCTTTTGAAAAGTCTCGACCCTCTGACTAAGAAGACGACGGGATGAAACGCGCCAGGAACGGCAACGGGCGGTTGACTTGGCAAATGCTGAGGACAGTTTCCCAATGTAACCCGCCGACCTTGGGTGTAGCATCCCTGGTGAGCGAACGAGAAGAGAAAGCAGGTCCCCCAGTCCGGCCGGTGTGCGCGCTCGCTCGGGGCTCTTCCGGGGATATTACGAGTATGAGTAACTTCTCACCACTCAGCTGAGCGGATTGGGCAGCCTGCTGGATGAGGGAAGATCGGGAAGGAATGGAGAAAATGAAAAGGCGATGAAACGAATGAGAACCAAAAACGAAATTTTTTCTCAAATTAACGACCGACCAGCGCCGCGATGGCTTCTCACCGAGAACGGCGGAATCCTTCCCCGGTCCCCACGCGGTGCCGGTTGGACGGTTGACAACGCCCGAAGGTCCATCGAGGATGCAACGTCGGGGTCCGGGAGTCCAGGACGGTGGGAGTTGGCCGTGGACCGTGGATCGTGAACCGTGAACCGTGGGTAGAAACGTGAGTGTGTCAGGTGTGTGGGCGTCAATGAGGTCACGGCGTTTGTTGGGAAGTTGGGGACCAGCGGACGGAAAGAGTGACCGAATCGAGATTTGACCCGACTCTTTTTTCCCTGCTTGCGAGATGTGTTCGAGCTTCCAGGTGGTCGCCGTTCCTGGCAGGCAAGAGCAGGCAAGGGACCAGCAGCAAGAGAGTGGGGCCAATCCCTGGAGTGATGCATCCATGCATGCGATGCATTCCCCGTCCCCACGCAACAGGCTTCCAGAAATGTTCTCTGCATTTGCTGCCGCACGGAGTACCTGCAGCTGTTGGTACCGGTGGAACACTCGGACCCCCTGTTCCTGCCTGTTCCTGTTCCTGTTTCCCAATTTATCACCCATCGTCCAGACGCTGGTGGGAACAAACTCCAGAACGCCCGGAAGCGCTCCCCGTTGTGAATAACGTGATGGGATTGCCCACGACATCGCGTGGCCAACTAGTGCGGTCTCAGCTACATTACACTAGGCCGAACCACCCCTCCTTCTTTCTTTTCTCGCCTCGATTTTCTTAGGGCAATTGAACAGAAGCCCTGAAGCCACGTTGCCGACCAGGACCGTGATGGCACGGTGCACAAAGATCCATCGTTGTGGAGTTTCTGTCGCCGACGGCGTGGGAGCGAGCTCGCAAGCGTTCTTGAAGGAGCCTAGTGGCATCGCCGCGTGGTTCCGTTAAGTTTCTGGAAATTTGGATCTGAGTCTGGCGAGGCGAGAGGTGGGTCTTGCTCATTACCCGGCCGCCCGGTCTCCGTTTTCCATAAGGCAAAGAGCCCGAGGTTGACGGCCGAAACGTTAGCGGGCCGCTCGCCAGGATCAGCAAGCAGGCAGGTCGCATTTTTCCCCATCAGGGTCCCCAATGCGGTTCATCTGTCCAGTTTTGTGATGAAAAACGGCCGTCGTGATCTTTGTGCTGTTTGCACATCGTTTGCCAGATCCGGCCCAGCGGTCAAAATGTGAAATGCGGGATCTCTTGGAGACGATCGCTGGAGTGGGCGCTTGATTCATCATATTCGATCACATTTCGTCGCGGGAGTCAAGACATAGCTTGCCAACAGCAAAACAGATTAGAAAAAGGCTTCCCATTTTCGATTCTAGTTTTCGTGTTTGCCAAGGGTTTCCTTTCTTTTCTCAACACTTTGCGAGTTATGAGCCAATCAATTCCTTACGAGGGCGCTTTGGTTTCTGTTTGCTTGCTGCCGTTAGTTAACCGCCCAAAGCTCTCTTCATCACATGATGTGATTCCAATGCGCCTGGTCTCCAGAGAGGAGAGACCTCGGTGCGCCCCCGTGGTGACATGGGCCACTTGGGTCAGTTAAACGTTAAGGTTAGTGGTCGGTTGTGGATCATTAGGAAGATCCCATCAAGCATCAAGCGCGCGCTCGTGTCGGCATGACCTGCCAACCTACGGGGCGTGCATGACTGACCCTTACTTTCACAGGTGGTGTCTTAAATTTGTGATGTGAGGTGTCATAGGCGGGCGATGTGTTGTTGACAGGAAACCACATTGGCGGCTTTGCCTGAACCCCCTTCGACCTCACTGGCCCCCAGGGAAAATGGCGGTCGGTTGCTCCCATTAAGAGAACGGGTTTGCCACCGCTTCGAAGGCAAGAGCGTTGATTGAGAGACGGCTCTGGCAGTGTCAAAAGGAGGCTGCGATGAACCAGCGCGATGATTGGAGTGCGCAGTGCATTGTGCTCCAAGAGCTAATGCAGGTACGGGTGGTCCATCCCGTCACCGGCTCCGCCTGCTGCAAGGAACAGTCCGGAGTTCGAAGTACCGAATGTTGGGCCTGACAGTGGTCCAGTCAGGTGACGAGGGAGTACCGCAGTGCGACCGCTTTTGCATCTAACGGAGGCGAGCCGGGGTGTCACCACATGTACTGATACCTCTGTGGAGTGTGATTGAGTACAGACTTCCCGAAACGCTGACTGCTGACTTCAGATCTCGTCAGAAGTTGCACACTCGGCTCAGCATGTTCGCGCTCCTTCTTTCCATTTTCCCTCAACGCCGCAGCACCTGATGAGAGGCCTAAGGGAATCGTCGGGGTTAGCGATAGGAGCACGTGGGCCTTTGCCAGGGCCGGATGGCCAACCTGTGGGGCTTTGGCCGAAGCACGTTTTTCGTGTGGGATTGCCCTTAATTTACCGGGCCGACGACTGACAGCCAAGGCATGCGGGGCATGTGCGAAGGATGTTGTCGTGGAATCCGTTGTCTCGTCCTCTATCGAGGGCGCGACAGGTATCGATTCCTGGGTTGTCATGGTACGCATGCGATGCAATGTCCTCTGCAGAAAGAAAGAGTCTAGGGCCGGACTAGTTAACGTATGCGTGAGTGCGTGGCTGCGTGTACAACACTGTCGGTAGGCTCACCCGCTTGTGTAGCACGAATATAAGCCCAAGATCATGGTGATTGTTGTTAGTCCGTATTCAAGAGCGCACAGGCTTACCTAGTGTCGCCGGAATGACCGAACCCGAGTCGACTAATCCACGGTTTCGCACAACAGTCGCTATTTTAAACTAACTGGACAAGAATATCCGGCCTAGGTTGTACGGTACTTGGCAACACGGGAGCTCCCGTGAAAGCAACGTGAGATGGGGAGTCTTTGGTTTGGGTGTTGACCCGCTGGGCCAGCTCTCTGGATCCGAATGCTCGTACCTAGTCCGAGACAGAGTACGGAATGGTGCCTTGCTTCCAAAGAGCCCGAAGGGTGTGTGATCCGTGCCTGCCCTACGTGTACTGGCGAGATCATGCGATCGTGCTGTGTTGACCATCTTAGCTAACATTCTTCGAAGAATTTCTCAGGTTCTAGACCGGAACCAGCAATCGCCCTAAACGAGATGCCAATGGCCGGTCAAAGTGACCCTTAATGGTGAGTGTGGTGATCTGAAACGGGGTTGGCTCGAATTCTGAGGCTTTAAGGACGTCGATGGACTAGTGGTTATGGGTCTATCCGTCGGAGTCGCAAACGAGAAAGGAGCAAACTTGCCGAGACTGGCGTTTGCTGCAACTTTGACGCGAACGCTTTGGTCTGCATTGGTTGTCTCGGGCAGGTGTCTTGGCCGAGATAGGAAATGTCCAGGAATCGAGCTTTCGGGTATGTCTGCCCGGCGCTCGAGTATATCTGAAA
Organism: Dichotomopilus funicola; assembly: GCF_033296635.1. Taxonomy (NCBI): domain Eukaryota; kingdom Fungi; phylum Ascomycota; class Sordariomycetes; order Sordariales; family Chaetomiaceae; genus Dichotomopilus; species Dichotomopilus funicola. Next base: position 58,782 of record NW_026944109.1, on the reverse strand, counting down.
GCACCCGTTTGGTTGCACACCCAAGGCGAGTGGATTGACGAGGTGAACGAGGTGAGACTCGGTAATGCCTCGTACCGCGTAACTAGGCCGTGGTTATCCAGAGCCCGGAGATGCCTTGAGGTCTACCTAGGCGTCGGTGAGACGAACCCTCAGCTCGCGCTGTCTGTGGGACCTGTCGTGTAGTGTACGGCCTCAAACGCTCGAGCCCCTAGAGCGAGGCAGGTTGCATGTACCCAAAGAGAGCCTTAGAAGGCGCACCGCGTACGGACGCAGTCCTGGCCGCTCCGTCCGTAGACCCGTGGCACTCTGCCGCCTGAAACAAAACGCAGTGACCTCGATCGCATCGCGATTCGGACTTGTCAATATTCTCCCGCTCGGGCCGCTCGTTCGATCCGTTTGTTGCTAGAGTGTGGCCGGCTGGGGGCTTTGTCGGATACTGTAGGCGGGATCCTGAGACGCGCGGATATGCAACACAGTTGCTGCGCTGACGACTTTCCGTCGAAACGTGGGATATTGGGCATCATCGCATCGGTTTTGTCATGTAGCGTTCCCTTTTGGCGCTGCTCCCGATTTCTTCACCTTAGCTGGGAGGCGCCAACAAATCGGTTGCATGCGGGGGGTGGGATCTGATTTGCTTCACCGCTCGCTGTCCTGCCGGCGTGGTGCTGGCATCCGACCAAGCATCGGATCGCTCCCACACTCTTTCGGTCGTTGCCGCGGAAGCAGGGCTTGAACTTTTTGCGGCTTGACGGCTGTTTCTTACGATGTACATTCGAATCCGAATCCGATTTTGGGGTCGAGTCCTCTGTTCCTAGGACGGCCTGTTCTTGTAGGTTTGCACGGAGACAGACGATTACGAAGTAATACCTACGAGCAAGCCTTAACGCATACAATATCTCGGCTGTGATCACAGTTTGAAAATATTTGTTTAGTTCGCTAAGTTAGTTAGGCTCCCATACTGTGTAGATTTACTTCGGGGTGCGTGGCCCAATTTGTGGGGGGCTCTTCATCCCGACAAAATAGCTCTTGGCACGGCCCGTCTTCCGTGGGACCATGATGGGCTCGATGAGATGCCGGCTTTGGCCCCTCGACTGCCGTGGCTTGGAGTTCGGACTGCAGAGCACAGCCTCGGTTGTTGTCGAAAACCTGGAAAGCCCTGATTTGGTTGAAACCGCAAAAACACACATGTTTGCTTGTCGTGGTACCTTGGATTTCGGGCTGATCATCTTTGTGGGGAGTGAACGACGACCCGCCGCTCCATGTTCTTCTCCGATCTAAGGCACAAATCGACAAGCGAAAGGCAAAGATTAATTGTGTCGGGATCTGATAGAGTCCCACCCTCACCTGCGCCATGACGTCCTACAAGCGAAAGCGCCGGCCGTGAGCCATGCATCACGGCCCCCACGACGCCTGGGAAGGCCCGCTGATGGCACGAACAAGTGGTGGGCAACGCATGACATGGCGGCCCTCGCCGAGACTGGGGTCGACGTTGGCTTCCTGAATGTGGTAACTACGGCAATGAGAGCTGGTTCTTGGCTTGTCGTCAAGAGTTGAATGGTTCCCAGAGTGTCGGGTGTTTCCTAGGATGACGAGCTTCTGCGGCTGCAGTAACGAGGCTTGCCTGGGGCCATCAACCCAAAGGCCGGGTTCAGGTCTCATCAATACCCGGGGGCGCGAATGGTGCGAAGAGACGTGGAGTCGAGTTAGCCAACGCTGTATTAGACGGGCGCCGTTGCTATCGGCAAACCCCCGAGAATAGGATTGCACTCGATGGAGTGCCACGACAGCCCACAAAGAAAGCTCTCATGCAGCGCACAGATGCATGGATAGATCATCTGGGGCAGGTGTTGGGCTAAGCTGTTGTTTGAGTGGCCCCATCACCTTCCCCGTGTCTCAATGCTCGGAGCTGTCAGTGTAGCCGGCTTGGTCTTCCGAAGCTATGTCTGGTGTCGTGATGTTTGGCGGATGCGGGACGGGGGGTGCTCGTTGCGTTGGGCAGCCAGAAGCATCGGAGAGTGTGGTTCGGAGAAAACGGACGGAGAGAACGGAGTTGAAGGTCGTGCCGCATCCAAAGATTGACCCGGCGCAGAGGTCAGTTGGTGAAAGGTGTGCCAGACTTGTACCCAACCTGGATGAATTGGCTGACGTCTGTTCACGTTCGTTATAAGTGAGTGCGAATAAGTTGGCACACAAAAAGCCTACAACCAACTTTCAGGTTCCGAAGCAGCCGAATGGGGGATTTACACAACGGCCCGAAATTGGACTGTGCGTCGGGCTTGGACTTCACAAAGTAATTCTGCAGTCCTTCGTACATCTTTGCTGCTGCCTCCGGGTGAGAGCTGCGATTGATCCGAGGTGGCTGACGGACTGGGGCTTGGGACTGACTGCTCAATCTGGCGCTGCAAGTTTGGTGGTGCTTTCCCTTTTCATCACCCCAGTTTTTCAGGAAGGGACGGGGGGTCCTCTGGACATGTGGCTGGTAATAGCAACGGCCTTCCAGGTCCCTTCCAGGTTGAGTCTGCTGCTGTTCCGTCCTTCCCAAGCAGGCACAAAAATTCGGAACAGAAAAAAATCAGGGTTATGCTTTCTGTGGGTGCGTTTGCGGTGTCCCGTCCGCCCGACCCTAATTAATGGCGCTGATCCGTCGCGAGGAGCGGAAAAAAGAAACGCAAAGGGACGAAAAAAAAGCTTGTGAAAGCTGTTCGCTGCGCTGGAAATATGATTGTACGAAAGAAGAATTCAAGTCCCAGCAGCATGGATAGTATGCTGACTCCACAGTCCACACAGACCCACCGTCCATCACCGGGCAAATTCTTGAGTGGGAGATCACTTTAGGAGACTGGATTACGAATGGCAGCACAGACGCCCAATCCCATCGAAACATATGAGATCGTGAGTAGTTAGTGGACGTAGTATGTGCGCTGCTTGGACACCCCGAGTCTTCGTCGTCACACCACAAAGAGCCCGAAGTCATCGCGGAAGGTGGCTTTCTGGCCACTCGGCGGTAGTTATGTGTCCCTGGCTCTTTGGCACACGAAATGCGTAGGCGCTACCCAACCTTTTCCACCCGGTGTCCACGAAAATTGCCCCGTGGAAAGCTGGAGGGCAGACACAGCGCTCATGAGGCACGGGGCTAAAGGCAGCATCTGCGCACAGAGAGCTCCATTGTTGGACATGAATGAAGTTGGTGAACCGGTTGAGCATCAGCGTTGGCGGGCCCACAGGCTCAGAAGTTGGTGGGACTCGGAGCAAGGGTTGAGTTGCCAGAAAGGGGCCCATGGGGTTCCGTTGTGTCACTCGCACTGAGGAAGCAAACGGAGGTGCCCATGCGGTTCGCCAAGATTTGTAACGGAGAGGAACAGGGGAAAAGTACATTGCGGCGATGTACTCCGTACCGTACCTGAAGACTCGACGCCATCGACAAGGGTCCGGGGTGAGCGACCTAGCAGGGGTAGGGTAAGGAAACGAAATGCCAGAGATCTTTTTCTTGTCTGCCCATCCCTTTATTATAAGCCCGACAGCTCCCCGTCCCCATCCCGTTTTTTCCCTTGGTCTCCCATCACAACGCTCACACCCTCCTCACGAACTTCCTCCTCGCGGGCTCGTCCCAGGCAACCGTTGGCACACCCATAAGCCTTCCTCGATCCATCTCTTGTGACGCTATTCCGACCCCTGACGTTGTACTTGAAACTACACGCAGGACCAACAACACGCCGGCCACATTTCCAACTGGAACAGAAAAGTGTCATCTGACGCCCACTTAGAGCAACCGAAACTTTGGCTCCGGCTTAATCCTGGTTCTTCATTTTTGTTTTCGGCAAGTGGCTGTTACCGGATCTGTAACCGTCTTCTCATTCGGAGTCGCGCTTCTGGTCCAACCCACTCAGCACGAAGCTTATCTTGTCCTGCGGACGATTCGGCGGTGCGCAGTCCACCCTTGCTTCGCCGCAGCGTTTCACCAATCCCATAGTGGATTGCGCCTCTTCTTTTTGTCGCCAAACGAGATCTCTACAAATGTGAGTCACTGTCCCATTCGCTGAGATGAGGAATACTTTTGGTTGTTTGCCAATGCCGGATGTTCCTTAAAATATTGTCGGCTCGGCACCCCCTTTCTGCGGTGGTGGCACATATAACATGGACGAGGGAACGCGCCATTGCTAACATGCGCCTTCGTTTCCTAGCTCTAACTCCGGCATCCACATCACATCTGCCACCATGATTGTCACATCTTCAGAACAATTCTTCAACTTTGGCCGGGGAGCTTACGACACAACTGGTGTCCCCAAGCCGCCGCCGCCCAAGCCTCGGTAATCTCGCCTGTCACGTCTAGTCGTCACAACCTCGCACGACTTTCGTGAGCTTGCCTGATCGCAGACCCTGGACACACCGATTGGCTACGCACCAACGATCCATTTTCAACATTTACGATATTCGACTTTTAATAACGCTTGTAACACCACATCCTTTTCGACACCGGTTTTAAATGGCACGGGCCATTCGCTTTCCGATACCACATTTTTAATCACCATTCATGGAACGATAAACATTTGGGCTCACGGCCAACTTGCTTCCCAGTAGCAGATAACGGAGGGAGGCTTTATTCCGGCGGTTCCAAATTGTCGTCTTTTTCTTCAAATTGTCTTGGCTGCGCGGCGTTCGGGGATATAGAGGGACCAAGTTTTATGGGGCGGTTTTCTCTTTTGGCGGGGCGCGACTTTACTCGCCTGTCACTTTTCCATCCTGTTTCCACGCAACACATCAGCGACGCGTGTGCCAGCACAACAACTAGTTGGCACAAACACTTGGCTGCTTGGCCATCGACATTGCGCTCCGACGCCATTTCGACCGTCTAATTTACCGGCTTTGGTCGCACGGTTTTCACAAATCCGTGTCGGACACCGACGTCTCGGCTATCCCTAATCGGTCTCCTTGCGCCAACTTTCCGTCGCTGCGTCGCCATTGGATAACGATGGAGTACATTCACCGGCTTTTTTCTTTGTTTTAACGTCTCTGGGATTTGTTCTGGTCATGGGAAAGAGTTGGGTGGGCAAAAAAGATCTGATTTCTGTTTTTGGCATATAGACTCTTGTTTTGTTTTTTGTTCATTTCAACTCCTGTAACACCTTTTGTTTCTCCGACGGCTCCGTCTTCTCACGAGGGCGGGCCATCAACACCCCGGCAACGACACCTTTATTCCACCCCATATTTCCATTACTGTACACAAAACGGATGGAGCGGATGAGTTTCTTTTGGCCCATTGCGGCCGCAAAGGGTGCTGGGCTGGTTCCAGAAACAACGAAGATACCCCCTGGTGTTTTAGACAAAGATGTACACTAGTTATCATATACGTGGTGACCATAGCTCAGTGCTTGGTTTGCGAAAACTTGACTGGTATTTTTTGGCCTTCGCTCTCTGCACGTTTGCTTTTTGTGACGAGGGAATTTGGTTGAATCACTTTTCGTGCCCCATGAATTCCGCTCTACCCAATCAATGGAAACCGCCAGTAGGTCCAGGGCACGTCGAACCACGCGTTTCAAGTGGTTCGAACTTGGTCATGTGGCCAGCCGCAGCCGCGCGTATCAAACCGAAGAAACAGTTCTCGGTGTTTAATTTTTGTGGCCACGGATTCATGGAGCCGCGAATGGGGACTCTCAGCTGCATTGGGCTTGTCACGCCCGGCGCCGGGGTTTTCGTGTTTCACACACACAGTCCTCCACCAAATCGATAACCACTCCTCGTTATCGTTCAGGGAGCAAATAAAAAGAACAACAAAAACAAGAACGATGGCGAATGGCAGTGCGCATGGTCTAATCTCACCAAATGTAGAAATATCCAACATAGAGGGGCCTGCCGGAGAATCGGACTTAGTACGGAGTATTTCTGTCGTATTTTTCATGAATTGCCGTCTCTCGTGGCCTGGAAATACAACCCTCGTCATCCCTAGCTACTTACGGTCTCGCCGGTGGTACCAGTCCACCAAGTGGTTCGCCGATGAGGTAACCGAACTGCTCACTCATAGTACATCATCAATTCATTCGTAACATTGAAGGATGTTGCCTAGACTCAGCACGACAAGATGCGCCAACATGAGCCACGAGGAAGGTATGAGCCACAAGCCCGGCTATGATTCACGGCGCGGAGTTCGGGACGGAACGGCGTAACGTTAACCATTGGGAGCAAAAACATGACAATCCAAACCAAAAGAAAGGAAAAGGAAAGCCTGTGTTACCGCACCATGACTGTCGTTTAGTATGACTGTCTTTGGCTGCTCCGCAGTAAGCCGGCCACAGGACGTTTCGGATGTCGCCGCCAGTACGTACTATGTACGGTTGGCGTGCCGGAGACTCGGGTACGGCTGACGACGGGGAGAGAGTGTGAGAGAGGTTTCGGTCCTTCTGGAAGCCTCGGCAAGACCGGTGTGGACGCCGTAGCGTCCACGGGGCTGGTTCTTGGATGATACCCCCAGAGGACTCACTCACTCAGGGTGGGCGGCGTGCAACACCGGGTCAGGTTGCCGGTTTTGGCAAGACGGGATGAGCGGGCGGGCGGGTGGACGGGATGGATGGGAACACACACTGAATGGTCCGGTCGGGGGAATGGGGGGGTTGTGTAACACAAGGCAATGTAATGGAAAAGGCAGCAGGATAACGTCACCTTTTCCGAGGGCTGTACCTTTCGTACGGACGCACAAGAGCTATAATCGATCTGCTCTACCCTGCATGTGCCCGTTTCGCATCTGAACCAGTCGGAAAGAGGTGGCTGCGTTTCACGGTGAAGAAAAAGGGGGGAGACGGGAGAGAAAACAAGAAAAAAGAAGAGAAAAAAAAGGAAAAAGACTTAGTGGACCGGTTCGTCTGTCTCGCCTCGCTGTGTCAAACCCACCGGCAGCTGCCCTGCATGGACGGACAGATGCAGTCGGCCTGCATTCCACTCTGCATCATCGCCAAGCCCTTCAATGCCACCAAGTCCGGTGGCATTCCGCCGTGCATCAATGTCGGTCCCAACAACACGGAGACGAGAAACAAGAGAAGAAGGCGATGCGCCGTGCTCGGGTGCATCCACCATCACGCCCCACCCCATCCCATCCTCGCATTTGCCTCCGTCCTTTCATCCCAGCCCGAGCATGAGGGACTACACTAATGCACGCCTAAATTGAAAACCATCAGCTGGGTCGAGCGAGTGCGCAATCGAATCGGAGACTCCCCCGAGGTCCATGCAACTCCACTTCTGTCGACGCAGGAGGAGTGGGTTTTCGCGAGCGCCTGAACTCGTGCGGGCGCTCCCAATGCTGTGGTCCTGGGACTGGCGACGGGCAAACGGGGATTTCGTTCCTGGCTAACAAATTCGCCTCCCCCCTTGAGCCCCTGCTGAAGTGCGACTCTGGCAAGTCCGGTAACGATGGAGAAAGGGTCCCGTTGTATCCACACCGGGGAACGACCGCCGGGCGGAGTCAAAGGACCATTAGGGGTTGGGCACTCTCGTAAAGTTCGTCGAGATGGGTTTAGCTGAAGAATTTGGAATAAGGGAGGGTCCACCGAAATGTTTTCTAGCTCCTGCGTGTCTTGGCCATGGTTTCCGGCCGGCCGGACCATATGAGCTGACGGCCCGAGTAGTTGAGCCGAGTGTACACTGGCGGGGCGGGCGACGAAACCCGGAAGCCTTTCAGCACCGATCTTTCCATCTTGCTTCGATCCGTGGGCCTCGACCGCGACCTACGAGATGCAGGTTCTTTCATCCTGCGACTACGAACGTTAGTTATGTGGGGACGATATTAGCGAGGTGGGAAACAGTGAAACGGGGGCTTCGACTCGGGTATGGCATTGCGTGCATTAACTACCAGTTTCCCGGAGTTATTATGAAAGAACTTGTCTCTGAACTCCTCAGCCGAATGTGACGCGAGCGCGCTCTTTTCGGCATTACGACATCTCATCTGACTTCTCGGCTCATGGGTTTGACGAAGGCAATAAACTTTGAATGCCGCTCCGTACACTACATGCTGTTGTATTGAAGCCCGCAACATGAGGTACTCAATGTGTGGGTGATGGGTGTTGTTTTCCGCGCTTAGGTTCATTTGTTAGAATCTAGGGCATTTCTTAGCGAGTTCAACTTTTTTTGTGACGGTTCTAAGCAGATGACACTAACTACCTTCGTACAGTACGCAGTACCTACACTACGGACGCAGCAGAGGAAGGTGCGAAGGTGTCTTGCCCTGCTTGCTTCAATGACCTTATCCCCTGCTCCACTCCCCCGAAACCAGGACGCCCTGGCGAATTCCTCAGGTTCCCCATTCCCAACGCAACCTTTCTAGGGGTCTGCTATCACGATCCGCGCGTTTAGGCCCCCGCGTCCATCAATCGTGAATGACGGGACGGGAAGTCTTTGACGCTGAAATTTGTTCTTCTTCATTCTGCGGTCACGCTGCACTGCCACTGCGGCGCGTGTGCTAATTTCGACCGAGCGGTTGCGTTGCACCCGTGCCGCGGTGCGCAGCGTACCGCGCGCCTGCGGAAGCAAACAGGGGTGGTCAGATGATGATGACTTTTCAGGAGCGTACCTTTGTCTGCCCTGAAGAGACTGAAGCTGTACGAATACCATGCACGTTTTGTGTGTTATAGCCAGCGTTGCCAATAGGGTTGGGGGCTTACTGTGACTGTGTCGAAGGACGATTCCACGTTTTCTTACCGAGCATCTCACCACATGGCGTCCCCGTTCATCCCATCTCCCGTTTCGAAACAGCCGTGACAGCGTGGGGTGTGTGTGGGTGGATACCGAGTCGGTTGAGTGGAGTGCAAGGAACACCTTTCACTCCTCCGTTTCAGCATGGTAATGGTCCCTGCCTGAGTGATGAGAGACCTCCATGATAATTGTTGTAATAATTCACGGACAGGGTGTAAACGAGAAACTCTCGCTTCTAGCTTTACTTTCGAGCCCACGGGAACGGGAGAAGAACCACTCGTCATTTTAGACAATTGCGCTTCTTCTTCCTGCCGCTTTTTTACGCTACGCTAGCGCACTGATCTTCTGCCTCAGCGATCACTCGGCCGCACATTTGGCACACTTCTGACCGATCAGCACTGTGAAAAGACCCACTTTAACTCTACCCCAGCGCCCAGGCCGCGGAGCGCTCCCGGTGGGATGGCAACGAACAGGTCGGTTGCAGATGGTCGCAGGTCGAACAGGCCCTCGCTTGTTGAGGCCGTCAGGGCGACCCCCATGTTGTCTCCGTCCACCCATCCCCAAGCGGTTCGTACGATAGATGTATCTTTGCGAATTTTGCACCCCCATGCTCTACCCGCTCGCCCCCCAAGGAAGGGGTGTGTGTGATTTGGGATTTGGTCACGGCGTGATGGTGGCTGCGCCATCAGCTTCTCCTCGGGATTTGGATTTGATTTGGCGTTGGTGTTTCTTTGAGCGAGTGAGCACGCGGGACCAGCCTCCAGGCAGGACAAATCCTGCATTTCCCATGGTCCGCTTAGATTTCGTTCTAGAAACCCCACTTTCTTCCATCGAGTTTCCTCTTTTAGATCCGAATCCCCGTTCGGTTCGCACGGTTCAGGGGAAGCAAGGGGTCAGACGCAGGAACCAAACGCTGCTCCGTTTTCCCGCTTTTGGTCAGTTGCATGGCCTGGTGCTTTCTTGTCCCAGAGATCTGGCTCAGACCCATCCGATTTTCGTTTTTTCTACAAAACTCGGTTCGGAGATGAGACACGTCCTTTTTGTCCGCCTGCAAGGGTTTCTTCTTTCGCCCCTTGGCAATGAGGGAAAACAACCCATTGTGGCAAGCAAAAAGAAAGACAATAACGCAGGTTTTAACTAACAGGTCGAGAAGGGAAACAAGGAAATACCTGACCTGGTGATGATTTTCTGTTGGCAACACGAAGGAGATGTACAGCTGTAGTTTACGAATAACCTACGTATAACCCACCGCCTACAACATCACAGGAAATCAAAACGTAACAGCGGGATCCTCCGTTCCACGTGCCCACCAATGTCTAAGTTTCGATACGGACTGCGGCGCGACAACACCCCCACAACCATCACCAATGTTTTAACACATCCCAATCTTCCACTCCACGCCTTCTCGTAACGTCTGTCCCCACCGCTCCCGCACCTCCCACGTTTTTTCTCGGAGGGAATGAACCCACAGAATCAGAGACCGCCCACCGAAACTCGTCAATGGATCAACCGCAGGGGCGGGTCCAGCCTTCGATGTCTCCCATCTACACTACTTATGTGGGACGACGTGTGCACTTGGCGGTCAAGTGTGGTGTACACTTAGAGTACACGATGTCCCGAGGGACAGATCTGGCGCTTCTGCCCAACTTCCCCCTTTTCCTATCTGTTTCCTATGCGAGTTAGTTAACGGCGGTAGTTAGATGACGATATTTATGCACCCGTTTTCAAGAACGCTCTCCTCATGGCTCGTGCATACCCCGCGGGCCAACTCGATCTGGGTGGGTTCAAGGGTGGATTCACAGGCGAGGAACAGTGATTGAGCGACACAGGGTTTGTGACCTCTGGCTCCCTAACACAAAACCCGGGGGAACGGGATCGGTTAACTAGTGCAGTTTGTGTGTTATATTGGTAGTTCGTTGGGATATGCGGCAGACCGGTCTGGGTGAAACCGACGAGTGCCCGATGAAGATGAAGAAGTGGATTCGGTGGTGAACAAGGAGAGAAGCTAATGAGAGATCAAGTCAAGTGAGGTGGGTTTTGTGGCGAGCTCACCTCTGCGCCGGCCACGAGGTCTGAGCGGAATCGACAATCGGAATTTAGTTAACGTTCGAGATGCCACGAGGGAATGCCGCCGCCGGGCTCGCCCGATCCCGCTATCTTTCATGGAGTCGCCCTGCAGTGATTATGGGGTCCGGCGGATTCCAGTTAGGGTCTCCACCAACAACAACAGCAACAACACATGCAGTTTTGAGTTCAGCCCCGATGGAAGTATCTTGGGCCATGCCATATTCCTAAACAATACGCACCGATAGACAGTTACCGTCGTGTATGCTGCTTTACACTCGGAAGGTGGGTAGCAACGTTTGGTGTACTTGCAACATAACCACAATTTCACAACAAGAAGGCCGTGTTATCCGTACTGGTGGCCCTAACCGAGTTCCGTTAGACTCCGTTATTACGGTAGGGCGACCCGTGAAAACAGCAAGGCTAGGCTCGCCGGTTCAGCTTGCACGGATTCACTACCAGCGTTAGTACCATTAGCGTGAACTAACACGGCGCGGTCGGTGCGACTTGTGTTTTCGGTGAAGGAAGATCAGGGTCTGTGTGATGGGAAATGGAGGGGCCAGCTTTTTTGAAGGGGGGCAACCGCCTAGTGGAAGATGGGAAACTACATTAGTTCACTCATGACTGCCTTTCTCCGCGGTGCTTGTATGCTTTTCTGACGGTCGAATCCGGACTGCGGGATTTTGCGCATCTCTCTCGGTGAAGCCTTCTACAACACAGGTAGGCATGCACGTGAGTGCGATGGAAAGGCTCCCAATGACCCTTCAGACTGGCAAAACCCCCACGCATGAACCCTGATGGCTGCGCCTTTCGGACCTGACCGCGCGGGTGGACGGGCGTGAATAAGCTGGGGAACGCTTGCATGAACTTGTCATGACGGTAGTGGCGGTCGGCGCTGGCTTGATGCTGACACCGGGTGGCTTTTTTCTCGCTCTCTTCTCTTGTTCCTTTGTTCCCCCACTAGACCGTCCCCCGCCTAGTCGCCCTGCACCGAATTCCGTTTTGGGCTGCAATCAATCAAGTCAGGCTCTCGGTCTCTCAGACATTCAACGAATAGGTGAGGCGGTCTAAAACGGAAATCGGAATAAGACGGGGAAACGCTAACTCCTGAACCGTTAGTCAATGATCTGAAGCAGCCACACAGCCATCTTTCTCAACAGTCCTGAGTGGGAAATCGCCACACGGCGAAATCCGCCTGGTTTGGGTCGCGCTAGCTGAGGTTAACACATCGAGATCTGCAACTTGTCGTTGCTCACTCACGAAGTGCCGTTTCCTAACTGAAAGCGAGGCTAGCGGCACCGAAAACCAAGAGGATTACCAGCGCGAAGGACCCGTGGGAATGGATGCGACCGATCCGATTTTTGAAGGGGTTTAGCTCCGGGGGTAGTGGGAAGGGAAGTCTCGGCGACTAGACAGGGACCGGGTCGTGATGAAGACCTTGGACAGAGTTTTCCATCGACTTCGTTCTGCCTTGAGTCGTGTTTCTCGCTTTCTTTCCCCGGATACGGTACCAGAACCCAGGGGAAGGGAAAGGGAGGTGTGATCGCCGATTTTTGTTGTTGTCAAGTTAGTTATCGACTGGCGTTGTGGGGCGAGGCGCCCTGAGACCCGTTCGTGCGGGTTCCTCGACGGCTTCTTCATGTTTAGTGCCGGGTTGTGTACCAGAGATTTGTCAAAACCCTGGTATGACTTTGCTCAGAAGTCACTGATCTTCAGCTAGAGTTCAACAACTTGGCTCCGTTTTGACATTCCCGGCATCGATGCCTGAGCGATCATCTGATGGGTCTCTACTGGTAACGTTATGAGAGAAGACTCGGTGCTGAGCGACGATGGGTGAGGGTTTGGCGGACGGTTTGGGTACGGCAGTTATCTCTTACTAGTAGACAAGGCAGTTTAGTACATCGATATCATGAAGGATGACAACAGGTTCCTTTCGTCCGCTCGGGAAGCTGATAGACCCCTAGGCGAATCAGCAACGAAGGTTATGAAGTCAGTGCGATAGAGGAGTTTGAAACCGGAGAGACTGAAAACACAGGTAGTTTCTGGTCAGAACTGGTCAACTTGTGTGGTGACCCCTAAGTATATAGACGTTGTCAAACACGGATGTGTTTGAATCGCCGAACTGACTAGGAGTCATGACGCAGCCTAACCTATGTCCCCAACGACATGATACCGACTATTCTGCATATGCGTAATGCACGGGAAATCACGATGTTAGGCAGTGACTTTTATGGAAGTGAAGATGGAAAAGAATCGCTTTAAAATGTAGGCTGGAATCCCCTTTCGAGTGTGACTGGGACACCGAGGTGTGTAAGTCGAGTTCGGGAATAGAATATTCTAGGGGGCGAGACGGTATTCAAGAGTTGGAAGTCACCAGTCTAATCCCATGTGCTCTTACCACGATTCAGGCCAAATCCCGCCCTCATATTCTGAAGTACCCGACCCGGAGCCCAAAGACCGAGACACCGGAGCGGGCTTCCGTACTTCACGGCAGCCGGTCCGGAAGTGGGGCCGAGCAGCCCCCACAGGGAGCTCCAGCGCAATGCGGGGCTGAGCCAGCTGCTTGCCTTGGAGCAACGTCAACCTCGCATTGTTTCCTTGCGCTCCCCAAATCAAGAACCCAACCTCCACCGACACACGACAACAAGCCATCAGGCGGGACGCAACGCACCGCCGAAAAGCCGACTCTGCTTCCAAGACTGCGAACGACGAGTTTGTTTTTTGACGACAATTGAGGGTAACCCAATCCCGAGGTGCAAGCCCAACAACGATCCCCAAACCCCGCCATTCCATCCCGACCCTCGCTCAACGCTTGAACCCCGATCCTCGAAGCCGCAAACGGCCTCCATAAACTCACCTAACCACTCATAAGAAAACCTTCCCATAAAATAGAAGCAGGAGAAACCACAAACCGCCACTATGTCCATCATCCGCGAGCACACCCAAGCCACGCTGTCCGACGCCTGGCGCACGATCGACATCGACGCGCTCGACCCGGACTCGCCCGCCAACTTCGACACCGCGACCCTGCACACCGCGCTACCCGACATATCCGAAGCCGACGTCCGCCAGCTAACCGCACAGGTGCGCCAGCTGCTGCGCGGCGGCGACGCTGAGGGTGCCCTGCGTGGGTGTCTCGAGACGCCGGTGTACGCGACGAACACGGGGACGCCCGCGGCTGTGGCGGCGGCAGCGGAGAATGGGAGTGGGAATGAGTTGGCCCGGGAGGCGGCGCTGCAGACTGTGGTCGAGGTGTTGCAGAGTATTAAGGCGAGCGAGATGACGCCGATGTTGCAGCGGATTTATGGGAGTCCGGGTGGGAGTGAGTGCTTGGATGTGTTGATGAAGTATCTGTGAGTCTCTCGCCTTTCTTCATGATTCTTGTTACTGTTGTGATTTAGCCCTGAGAGATCGGGACAAAGTGACTGAGACTAACACACGCCTTTTCTGTGCTCCAGATACAAAGGTATGGCCGCAACATCCGCCTCGGCCGGCGGTAGCGGCCCACGCACGCCCACACGCATGACCCCGCAGCCAACCGGCTTCAGCCAGATCGGCCCCCGCCCGGGCGCTGCCACCGAGTCGACGGGTGCCGCGATGAGTGTACTGCTCAGCTGGCACGAGAAGGTGGTGGAGGTCGCGGGGCTTGGGTGCATTGGTCGGGTCATGACTGACTGGAGGAGGGTGTAGAAAGGAGAGGGAAGAAAAGGATGATGGAGAGGATGAAGGGGGGATGATCATGGCGTTTCGGGGCAGGAGAGGAAAATCATAGGCTTCGAGGGTGATGTTCCGTTTGGCGTCGGGGACAGAGTTCACGCCGTTCATAGGCGCTCATAGACATGATATGGCGTCCGCTATCTGCGAGCGAAGCTATTTGACTGCGACTTCCGTCTAAATGGTTTGGTATCATGATGTTGGTACTTGATTTCTCGTCATATCAGACGCAGCGGGTAGCCAATTCGCGGCGTCCTGCCCCTGGCTGCGCTGAGGAGGTTTGTCTTTTATCACGGGGCCACCCTACTTCTGCTCTAGGATATCCTTCAGATTCACACCCCCGCTGCCCCTCTTCAACGGCTTCGGCTGGTCTGCGCCCTCCTTCCACCCAATCATGTGGATAATTCGAAACGTCGCAGGCAGACTGCCGTCCTCGTTCCCATGCAACGCCCGGTAAATCCCCTCATTCGCCAGCAACACATCCCTTCCAATGGCCCCCATCTCCCGTCCCAGCACCGCGTTCCCCTCTCCCATCGCCTGCAGGTCCTGCATCAGCGCAAACGTGTCCGGGTAGTCCACCACAATATCCTCCACATCGACCGTCAGCATCTGGAAACCAGCTTTCCCCAGCAGGCCACCAACATCCCGCACATCCGCCAACGGCGACACGTGCGGCCCAATACCACCGCGCCGTTCCTGCTCTGCCAGCTGCAGCGACGTGCGCAGCTCGAATAGGGTATCACCGCCTAGCATGGCGCCGATAAAGGGGCTGTCGGGCTTGAGAATGCTGTTGATTTGCGCGAGCACGCCTGGCAGGTCGTTGATCCAGTGCAGCGAGAGACTACTGAGAACCATGTCGAAGGTGTTGGGGGCGAAAGGGAGAGATTCTTCGTCGGGGAGGACTTGGCGGGTCAGCTTGAGCTGGGTGTTGAAGGGGAGTTCGGCGTCGCGGAAGAGAAGCCCCGCGGACGAGTCCGCTGCGATGAGCTCCCCGATCTTGTTTGACAAGGGGGGTGAGGTGGGCGTGGCCGGGTCGGGGTCGGGGTTCTCGCGGGTGAGGGCCCGGGCGATGTTGCAGGAGTTGGCGCCGAGGTCGAGTACGTGGGGGAACTGGCGTTTGATATCCTGGGAACGAAGAGAGGGAGATGTTAGAAGAGGGGTACTTTGGTTAGGGGCCGATGAGGGCTTCAATTGAGAGACTAGGGGGCGTACTAATAACCGCTCGCACACGCGCATAGCTACTTCATCTTTGAGATAATCGGCCTGCCGGCCCAGCTCGGGATTGGCTGCTGCCCGCTCCTTCTGGTGCCATTTTGTTCGGCTGTTGAAGACTTTGAAAACGGCCCCTCCTGGAGCTTGGAAGGCGTAGCTTCGTCGCGCGCAAGGCGATCCTGTGATTGTTTGTAGACTCTGCGGCCGACAGGCTCGGGGCAGGTTCAGCCGCATTCTCGAGTCGTTCGCAGGCAGTGGCCTGGCATATCTGCTCGAGGAGAGGGAGGTGTTAAAAATTCCCGTGATGTCACGAAGCCACAAATTGTAACTAACGAGGGACAAGCCACAGCAGAGGGAAGATGTGGGGAAGCTCTTGGGGGTGAGCAGCAGCAAACCTTGCCTCTTTGGGCGACGGGCTAAACCAAAAACACGCTAAAACCTCTCTGATTGAACTCTGCAGCACCTTGCACGGCCCATGCGGGGGTCGCTTCCAGCTCGGTTCGGGATGCGGCAGCGAATGCGACAGCCCAATGCTCACTCCATATTTTGTGGACAGACTGGACCCTCGGGCGGTCCGTTCCACACCAGCAAGACCCCCTGAACCGCATCGTCGTCGCCACGGGTTTGTCACGGCGGGCTTTGCTGCGTGCAACTTTTCGACTCGCGATTTTGCCGCCTTGTCTCTCACGAACGCGCAACGCGTTGTCGACCACGGCCCACATATCGAGAAGGAAATGCCGGCGGCAGCGGACATTCCCCCGACTCGGTGATTCTCGCAACGCGCCACTGGAGACGAAAGAACACGGCCCGGTGCTCCCGATCGGACGGTCCTTCTCTTTCTCGGCTTCGCCGCACCTCAAATCGACAAACCCGATGCTCCGACCTTCCCGACGATGATGATGAACGATTTTTGAGAGCTTGGTATCCCGTCGTCTGGCCGAATTTGCGAGATTGACTAAAACCGACCACAACGACGGAGGAGGAGGATTAGGTTGGGTTGGAATAAATCTGGGAAAGGGGAACCTTGACCACGCGATCGCACAATCGGTGAGACGAGCCTGAGCAGGCTAGCCTTCAAAATGTCGTCTGGGGGGCCTACCAGCTTCCTGGGCCGGTCCAGCAGCAGCAATGCGAACATGCGAGGCCTGGTCCAGTTTATTGCCGATCTAAGAAATGCTCGCGCCCGAGAACTAGAGGAAAAGCGCATCAACAAGGAGCTTGCGAATATCCGGTGAGTTTATTGGGTTCTCTTCGGGCATTGGTTTGAACATGGTGCTGATTCAGTGCGCATAGGCAAAAATTCAAAGGTTCGACTCACCTTGTGACCACGGCATGCCCATCTACAATAGGGGAACAGGAAACGGAGCATGCTGACAGCTGAACAGACGGAAACTTGAGCGGATATCACAAGAAGAAATATGTGTGCAAGGTTGGTGTGGACCACGACTCTGGGGTGAGGGAACATGATCTGACCCTGCGATAGCTATTATACATTTACATCCTAGGATGGAATGTCGACTTCGGACACCTCGAGGCCGTTAACCTCATCTCGGCCACTAAGTACTCGGAGAAACAGATTGGCTACCTCGCCATGACGCTGTTTCTGCACGAGAAACACGAGCTTCTGCATTTGGTAGTCAACAGTATCCGAAAAGATCTCTTGGACCACAACGAGCTATTCAACTGTCTCGCGCTCCATGCCATTGCCAACGTGGGAGGGCGGGAGATGGGTGAGGCTTTGAGCTCAGAGGTCCACAGGCTACTAATCTCACCGTGAGTGTGGCACCGGGTCATTAGTACGGGTTTTCGCGCGGGAGTTGCTAACTAGAGGACAGGACCTCCAAGGCGTTTGTGAAGAAGAAGGCGGCACTTACTATGCTTCGCCTGTACAGGAAACACTCGGGCATCGTCCAGCCGCAATGGGCGGAAAGAATAATACACTTAATGGACGACGTCGACCTCGGCGTCGGGTTGTCGGTGACATCACTGGTCATGGCTTTGGCACAGGACAATCCGGACCAATACAAGGGGGCATACGCCAAGGCTGCCGGCCGACTGAAGCGCGTCATCATTGATGGCGAGTATGCGCCGGACTATCTGTACTACAAGGTTCCCTGCCCCTGGATCCAGGTGAAGCTGATGAGGCTGCTGCAATATTTCCCACCTTCAGGTGCGTTCCCGCCGAGTCTCTTTCCGGATTTATTACCCGGTTCAGGCCACATCGAGATATCTAACGGTATGCAGAGGACAGCCATGTCCGTGGGATGATCCGGGAATCCCTCCAAAAGACCTTGGACCTTGCGCTAGAGACGAACAAGAATGTGCAGCAAAACAATGCACAAAACGCGGTGCTGTTCGAGGCTATTAACCTCATCATCCACCTCGATACGGAACACAACCTGATGAAGCAGATCTCGTCGAGGCTCGGCAAGTTCATCCAGTCACGGGAAACTAATGTGCGCTACTTGGGTCTCGAGGCCATGACCCACTTGGCTGCGCGGGCCGAAACGCTTGATCCGATCAAGCAGCACCAGGAGGTCATCATCGGCTCACTTAAGGACAGGGACATCAGCGTCCGGCGGAAAGGCCTGGACCTGCTGTACAGCATGTGCGATTCGTCGAACGCCAGGGTCGTCGTCGGGGAGCTGCTGCACTACTTACAAAACGCAGATTTCGCGATTCGGGAAGAGATGGTGCTGAAGATTGCCATTCTGACTGAAAAATACGCCACCGACGTGCAGTGGTATGTCGACATTTCCCTCCGCCTGATCGCGATGGCGGGTGATCACGTCAGCGACGAGGTGTGGCAACGAGTGATCCAGATCATCTCCAACAACGAGGAGCTTCAGGTTTATGCGGCCCAGAACATCCTCCAGTATTGCAAGCAGGACCACTGCCACGAGACACTGGTTAAGATCGGCGCCTACATTCTCGGCGAGTTCGGCCATTTGATTGCCGAGGAGAGGGGCTGCAGCCCGATCGAGCAGTTCCTGGCGCTGCAGAACAAGCTACCGGCGTGCGGACCAACCACACGTGCCATGATTCTGTCCTGCTTTGTCAAATACGTGAACCTGTTCCCGGAGATCAAGCCGCAGCTCGTCCATGTCTTCAGCGTCTACAGCC
This sequence comes from Dichotomopilus funicola, assembly GCF_033296635.1. Classification (NCBI taxonomy): domain Eukaryota; kingdom Fungi; phylum Ascomycota; class Sordariomycetes; order Sordariales; family Chaetomiaceae; genus Dichotomopilus; species Dichotomopilus funicola. The sequence continues at coordinate 39,993 of NW_026944109.1, read as the reverse complement.
ACACACTCGACCCAGAACTCCAACAGCGAGCGTGTGAGTATCTCACGCTGGCAAGCCTGCCCACGGACGACCTGCTGCGCACTGTCTGCGACGAGATGCCGCCGTTCCCGGAGCGTGAGTCGGCACTGCTTTCTCGTCTGCATCAAAAGCACGGGGGAACGAGTGACAAGCGGACGTGGGTGGTGGGTGGCAAGGACGCTAATGCCGATGCGACCGAGCTTATCATGGCAAAACAGGGGGGGCTCAAGCGGACGTTTACCGTGAACAACAACGGGGCAGTCAACGGCGGTTCTGCCACCTCGGGGGCTAACGGCAGCGGCTCGGCGGCCAACGACCTCATGGGCCTCGACATGAACAACCTCGGCCCTGCCGAAGCTAAGGCGATCAAGCCGCCTAACCTTGCCAGCGCAGCTCATCTTTCGCCCAACTGGGAGCGCGGCTTCAACCGGTTGCTGCTCCGAGCCGACGGCGTGCTTTACGAGGACGGCCAGCTGCAGGTGGGCGTGCGGTCCGAGTACCGCGGCCAAATGGCGTGTTTGATCCTCTACTTCACCAACAAAACGCCCGCGCTCATCTCCTCCTTCACCACCACGCTCGACCTCGACCCGGCCGAGAAGGCACACCTCACCTGGGATGTCAAGGGCCTACCCGACACGACGATCGCCCAGGGCGCGCAGGCCCAGCAGGTCATCATGTTCGAGGCGAAGAAGGTGTTCGAGAAGAGCCCGACCATCCGTATCAGCTACCTGGCCGGGGCCTTGCAGGCGCTCACGCTGAAACTGCCGGTGACGGTGCACAAGTTTATGGACTCGGCTGAGCTATCGGCGGAGGACTTCTTCAAGCGGTGGAAGCAGATCGGCGGCGCGCCGCGGGAGGCGCAGGAGATCTTTGGGCTGGCGGGCGGGAGCCGGGCGCGGGATAATGGGAGGGAGATCACTGAAGGGTTTGTCCGGCAGGTTGTGGAAGGGTTTAGGTGGGGGCTGTTGAATGGTGTGGACCCTAACGGGAAGAACTTTGTCGGTGCTAGTGTTGTGCACACGTCGGAGGGCGGCAAGTATGGGTGCCTGCTGCGGTTGGAGCCGAACTATCAGACTCAGGTGTGTTTTACTTCTTTCATTTTAAACCCCGGCCCTCAAACCCGAACTGCCTCTTCTACTCTCATAACATTCGCACTAACACTTACCCCTCCCGCCACAGATGATCCGCCTCACGATCCGCGCAACCGATGACGCGCTACCCCCGCTCTTACTCAAGATGATGCAGGAACGGTTGGCACGCGGGGTGTCAACGCTGCCTTTGGAGCGTGGTCACGGGCAGCCGACCGTTAGTGAGATCTCGGACTCGTTTCGGAGTATCATGGTGACGACGAGTAGTCGGTGAGTGAAGCGTGGGTTGGAGGAGTTGGAGGAGTTGGTGGTGAGGTTGCGAAGGACTGCCGGGGTGGTAATGTGGACAGGGTAAAAGGAAATGGCACATACATAGGTACTTTACATACATACCCGGCTTTGGTTGTCGGGGGCGCCGCGCTGGAGCTGGGGTGGTGTCCATGGTATCTAGTCATGTATCGTGTATGGGAATATTCTTGACTGGATGTTCGTACATACGTAGCTGTAATGGATGCGGTCTTTCAAGTTTGACACGCGAGTGTGTGTAGGCATTGAGTGAATCTAATGTGTCGAAGGGGATGTTGCGCTGTTGTCAGGTTTCTAGTTGGGTTCTTTGTATTTCATGCTTGAACTTGCAGTCGATCCTCGCCCGTTTGCCGCCCTTTTCGTCTGTATGTGTATTTGTTTGTTTATTTGCGTTTCTACTTATCTAAACCTTCTAATAACTTTTCCAATGTAGTGTATTTATAAGTACGGCTTGAAGACACACAGACCGGTCCATCAAGACCCGTGGATGTCAAGTGGGGATGGCGCGTGCCACAGCCCCACAGTGACGATCAGCTGGCCCAAGCTCTCCGGAGCTCTGTGCGGCTGTGCCTTCAACAGCAGGCAGAGCTCCCTGTGTTCCTCCTCCACCCAACCACAACTTTCTGTGTTCGACAAGGCTCGGCTTTCGGGAAGGCTCACGGCTGTTAACGGTCTCTCACCACCCTCAGTCTTCCATACACTCGACATCGACAAGCACCTTTTATTCGACTTCTCCCCCCACCGATCTTATCGCTTCATACCGCTCTAGGCTCTCACTCGCTCAGGCTAAACGGAGTACCACCACACGCCGACCCCGCAGCTCCTCGTACCGTCCCCCGTCAAGTCAACACTAAAGTCGCCATCTAATCGCATCGGGTTGCATCGGTCGCACCGATTGCCGCAACACAACCATGTCGGGCAGCCAGCTCAACTTCGTTACCTTCAACCAGGACCACAGCTGCCTGGCGGTCGCAACCACCAAGGGCTTCCAAATCTTCCACACCGACCCGTTCAACAAGATCTTTAACAGCGATGAGGGGAATATCACCAGCGTCGAGATGCTGTTCTCGACCTCGTTGGTTGCCCTGGTCCGGTCACCACGGCATTTGGTTGTGCAGAACACGAAGGTAGGTTTGAGCGGGGGAACCAACCTTGCTTCCTTCTTCTGTTCAGTTCTGCTAACGTTTACTTGTTTGTCCGCAGCGCGGCTCCGTGATCTGCGAGCTCACGTTTCCCACCGCCGTGCTCGCCGTCCGGCTGAACAGGAGGCGGATGGCTGTGGTGCTCGAGCAGGAGATCTACGTCTACGACATCGGCAACATGAGCTTGCTGCACACCATCGCGACATCGCCGAACCCAAACGCCATCTTCGCGCTGTCGCCCTCGTCGGAACGGTCCTATATGGCCTACCCCCTACCAAAACCGCGCGAGGACCAGGGCGGCGCCCGGCCTGCTCACGCGCCACCTCCATCGGTCTTCGTACCGCCGACATCCGGGGAAGTTATTATCTACGACACGATAGTTGGGAAAGCCGTTAATGTCATCGAAGCCCACCGGTCGCCGTTGTGCTGTGTCGCCCTGAACAGCGATGGCACGAGGGTGGCCACCGCCTCCGAGACCGGCACGATTGTACGGGTCTTTTCTGTCCCAGATGGCCAGAAATTGTATCAGTTCCGTCGCGGCACCATCCCGTCGACGATCTACCACATGTCGTTCAACCTCAGCTCTACCCTCCTCTGCGTCTCTTCCACGACCGAAACCGTCCACATCTTCCGCCTCGTTACTCCACAACACGCTAACGCCGCGGGGAGTTCGCTGGCTGAGACAGATGCGACAGGGAACCCCCGGACTAACCGCTGGTCGCGGTCCATGAGCATCGACAGCGGCGAGTACTCCCCCAGCAGTAATTCTGGCTCGTCGCCTCGCGGCGGCGACACTTTCGACTCGTCCGGGCCCAGCAGCAACAACGGTGCCTCTGCGACTAGGCGTCAAAGCGGCACCTTTGGCAACATACTCCGGCGCTCGTCCCAGCTCGTCGGCCGCAGCGTGGCCGGCGCTGTCGGGTCTTATCTCCCACAGTCGTTGACTGAGATGTGGGAACCCCAACGTGACTTTGCGAGCGTCAAAATCCCCAAGTCGGCAATAAACAACACATCCTCGGGCAACAGTGGGAACGGCGCTGCTGGTGGTGGTAGTGGAGGAGGTGCTGGCGCGGGTGGGACACTCATCGGAGGTGCTGCGGCTGGGCCCTTGCGCAGTGTCGTGGCGATGTCGAGTAATTCGCCGCACATCATGGTGGTCACGAGCAATGGCGGGTTCTTTGTCTACAACATTGACCTGCATAACGGCGGCGAAGGGGTTCTCGTGCGGCAGTATACGTAAGTTATTTTGAACCGCGACCCCTTTTCGTTTCTTTCTCTCTAACCTGTTAAACCCCTTCTTGTTCTTGCGTCCTGGTGCGCCTTATCGAACTATGCTAACCCGCATCGCTGTTTTCCCCCGTCGTGTACAGTGTACTCGACACCAAGATAGATTCTTCGTTCTACGGCTCTTAGTGGTGCCCCAACAACGTTCCTGGAGGAGAGGACGACGACGACGACGACGACTTCGACTCGTTGGTGTTCAGCGAATATTTTTACGTGGGCCGGTCCGAGGCGTTTAAGGACGCCGAAGAAGACACCGAGCTGGAAGAGCCGGAAGAGCCGGAAGAGCCACCGGACCCGCTCACGACCTCGGTGTATTTTGATTGTCCCGAGCGGCAGTGAGATGAGTTGGGCCGTGCATGCTCATGCTGATGGCGGTGACGATGAGCTTGAGGAGTTGGGGCTGAGAAGTGGGCAGTTTGTTGTTGCCGCCACCCTTGATGCTCTTACTACCGCTGCTATTCCTTAGCCCTGAGGATATCGGGGCGGATCGCCCAGCTACCTGGGTGTGGGACACCACGTTTTCCTGCCCAAGTCCACGGCCGTTGAAGAAAGGCGTTTGTCTAGGGTTGGTTGGCGAAGAAGGTGGGGACCGGTGACGGGGTAGCCTGGGATGTTGTCATGTTTGATACTCCAGGTCGCTTGCGCAACGGGGCCCGGCTAACCCGAACAGGTGAGGATTACCAAGTCTGCTCTCCTATTTCTTCCTATGGCACAACCTGCATTTATATATTTTTCATTTTTAGGTTTGGAAACTTTGGAGTTTACTAGGAGTTGAGGATGGAGGTTGCAGGGGATTCATAGGGTTTCGACTTTTTCTGCTTTCTTTACCCAAGAGACAGGGACACACATAGCGTTTTGGAGTTGGATGGACTGGGGAAGCGATTATTGTTTTGTTCTGTTTTACCTTATATGTGTTTCCTGGATGGTGTTGACGGCCGGATGTCTTTTGTTTGTTGATATCCGAGGTGGAGGGGGCGCGAGTGATTACGCTTCTGTTGCCTTTGTTCTGGAAGAGGGCGGGGCGGTGCTAATGGAAGATTTCTGGCTGACACTGACTGAGTGAGTATGGAGAGAGGGTGGTACGAGTAGGAAGTGTGCCAAGAGCTACTTAAAAGAGAAGGGAGGGAGGTGCGTATCAACAATGGCTTCCGGATACGCTTCCGGATTACGTGCTGTGCTGTTTGCACAATGGGGAATAGTTTAACACAACAACAAAGCGACTGGTGCTGTCGGCCTGCCGTGGGCCACAGCAGCATGCCGTCGAAGTCACAGCAATACAGAGTAATATCAGCTTTTACTGGTTCCTTAAGCTTTATGTTTGTGAGACGCAGCAAGTGTGATTGATCTGGATATATCGTTTGGGGCCGTGGTCTCGCTCGCCCTATGGGAAAGAAACGATAGGATGCCGGCCCCAACCAGATGGTTGCGAGGTGATTCGCTGCGGCGCGAGAATATACTGAACAGCACCAGCCAACGGATCTGTATAGGAACCTCGATAACCGGGTTGCAAGCTGCAAAACTTTAGTCGGGGGCCCTTCTCCGGCAAAGATACCGCTTAAAGAGAGGTTGAAGAACGTTCTGGTAAGCTTGTTACTTAGAGAAGCCAAAGAGAAAGAAGAAAACAAGGGTCAAGGAAAGTACAATGGTAACAAAGGAGAGTGGTATCGTCATTGTTTCTTTTACATGTCTACGTATATATTCATGTATTAATTCACAAATTTCGCCCCCATGCCACATCAGCCCAAATTGAGGTTGTCCCACGAGACTTTGTGGCGGGGAAACGCAACTGGTAACCCGAACTTCGACACCCTACACCCTAACCCTCGACCTCTACATCAACCCCCTTTTTTGTGAACCTTTCACGATCCGTCCCACCCTCCGGCCCGATTACACAACCAAGAAACATTCATTATGGCCCTGCTCTCAGAAGAGAGAATGGAGAGCATCTTCTCACAACTCGTGGCCGAGGCAGAGTTCAGAAATAACGATTACTACTACTATTTATTACTCCTACTATTTCCACCACGTCCGGAACATCCAGAACAAGATTGATAAGATCGATGATGGCGGTGACGGCTGCGGCGGCCGCCGCAGGCTCATGCTCATCTCTGGCCAAGATTACCCTAGTCCCGTAGCACCGTCCGTTGAATGGCGCTCCCTGCGATACCACTTCCCGGATGCCTCGTTCGACGATAACGACGACGACGACGACGTTAAAGAAAATATACCTTATTTCTAAACGGTCTTACGGTCGACTCGGCTTTGCAAAACGATCACTAGTGCCTTGTTCCTTCCTCAAATAGTCTTTAATGTCAGAATATTTCGAGTTGAGAATGGTCACTCGGCCAGGACAATGGCCCCCCTGGCCGAAACATACTAAGGAGAAGATTTATTTGCTCTGTAGATGGCACGTGATCCTCTTGAAGTATTAGAACCATCCGAGGGCTATTTTACGAGATAAAGTACTAAGTAGGGGGAGCATTTTGAAAATACCGACGTCGTGGAATTTGCACATATCATAGGAAGATCAGCCCACCAAGATCCATTGTTTTGTGATAAAAGGTCATTGCAGGGCGCAAATGTATGCTTGAACGTTGTGCATTTATAATGGATCTTGCCAAACCGTCCATCGGACTGACTGTATGGAAGCTCGGCAATGTACGCAAAAATAGATTGCCCGCATCTGAAGTCAATGTGAAGTGCAACTGTAGTGGAGTGTACAGTACCCCGGTTGTCCATTGGCCCCTTCCTCCGTCAAAAGGTGCCCACCCAGCATGGTGGTATGGCGGGGACAGTGGGCCATTGGCTTGTCCCATGCTGGGGCAGGCGCGGGGCAACGCGGGAGGTGGGTCTGCCTTGTCCCAGAAACAGCATGACTGGCCAATGGTGTGTGGGTGCCCGGCACCATCTGTGTCGTGAGTGGCAGGCGCGAAATCAATGGGCACTGTGAGCTCATCCTCGCTCACGGCTGGAAGCTCGACTTGCTTGAGGGAGGGAAGGAAGGCGCCGCTGTGTTTGGATCCTGTTCTTTTTGGTGTTGTTTCTGATTCTAGGGAAGTGACGAGGCATATCCGTGATTTTGCAGCCCACATTCTCAGTTTTCACCCTGGGGCCCAAGGGCCGGGGGAATTGGTGTCTGAGACATTGACAGACATTGAAATTTCCGACTTGGATTTGTTCTCATCCGCTTCCCACTTATCAGCAGTTAACCATCAATGGATCCGAAGCTGTGGTTCTGTCACCTCGTTGAGTGGAGCAGACCCCAAAAGCCCTCCGGGATCTGGGCCCTTCAAAGAACAAGTGCAAGCGATTAGCATCGCGACTAAGCCGCAGACTGCGGGGCCGAGAACCTTAGCCCAAGAAAATGGCCACCTTCAAGCCGACGATCACTCGCGACGATCGCATTGATCAAACTGGCACTGCTTGACCGGCCGGGTTCTCCAACCGACTCGGCTTCGCTGTGTTTCCCCCCCCCCCAGCTCCCGACCGTTGCGAACGTCAAAAATCTGTTGTTTTCCGCATCTCATCTCGTCTACTCTGAATTGGTAGATGCGAGACGCAAGAAGATATCGGCCACCCACCCATACCTCGCCATCGCCAAAGCTAGGGATTGTTTTCGCGTCCTTCACACGGGTACTGACTGACGCCATTGCTGTTCCACGGCTGTCTTATCAACCCTCCAGCCGCCCGGCAAGCAGAGTTGCTGCAGTGTTGCACTGTGCGCGGCGACTGTGGTTTGGGGACTGGGGCTGACTGGCCCAAGTCAATTCGATCCTTGCTTGCCTTTAAAACAGGGATCATCGATAAGGCTGCCCGGCTCCCCCTCACTCCTCAACTCCAACGCTTCCGGGGCGACCAGCACGCTTTCTCCTCTTTCCTCCATCGCCGGCTAGGTTTCTCAGCTCATCGCTTCGATTCGACGGCCCCTTTTCCCTCGGGATATCTTCAACAGACAGACCCAAGCCGTACACTCATTGGCATTGCCTTGTCTTTGTCCCCCAGACGACTCATTCCGACGACTCATCAGCCCCGATAGCCTAAGGTGTATTTCGAGAGGGCGTGATCCTCCCTTGGGAATATATTTATCCCAACTCTTCATCCTTCTCCGGTCTCTGGCCCAAAGTTCACGGGCCTCTCTTGAAGAGCTTCGGCCTGGGCTGCGTGTCACCCTTACCCATCGATGCTAGTCCGTCCCACGCCGTGAACAGCGACGTCACGCCGCTCTTCCCTTACGCTACCGTCGCCATGACGACAATTGCCCTTTCCCGGCCCGTGGCACCACATCGCCCGTCCTCCCTCACCACTTCGACCATCACACTTGATACCCACACGGCACAATGCCCGGCCCCCATCCCCAATAAGCACATCCCCGTATGCCCCCCGGGGCCCATCCCCCAAGCTGAGCCAAGCACGCCGCCGCCGTCGCCGGGCAAGGAAGACGAGCAGCTCACCCGGTCGCTACTGTACCCGGCCGACAGGTACTCGCACGAGGAGAGAAACACGCTCCGCTTGTACGAACTGGCTGCCGACGAAGTAGCGGCGGCCCTGGACCACATCGCCCGCCAACCGCTCCCGGATCCCACTCAGGTGTTCCCCTGGTTCCACGGTCTGCACCCGTCTAACGCGATCCAGCAGTCGTTCTTCATGGCCCGGAAACGCGCCTTGCGAAGGACCCCGCCCTGTCTCCGCGGCATTGCTGTGGTGAAAGCCGACGGCGACCTCAGCGTCGCCCGGCTGAAGGGTGCCATCGCTCCCGAGGAGTTCCTGCAGCGCGGTGGGATCGCCCCCGAGTTCCTCGATATTGACCCCAAGGACGGCTTCTCGGTGCGCAACTTCCAGATCCAGGCGGCCAAGTCGGCCATGACCTCGGACATTATCGTGTATGGAGAGGACGCGGCGACGGTGCGCAAGCTGGGCTGGGACATCGCAGCCGCCCAGCAGCGGTGGCGTAACGGCCACAAACTCATGCAGCACTACATCCCCCACTACAACACCTTTTTTTGTGTAGCCCCCTTCCGCGAGTTCGAAGAGAAGCACCCGGATATCGTGGCGGTCGGGTCAGCGGGCACCCTCACGGGCCACGTGCTGGATTTCTTCCACCAAGAGCGCCGCGAGATGTACGACATGACTCAGGCATCGGAGATCTCGCACAATGTCTGGCTCGGTCCGACGCCGGACTCCGGGTCGGAAGAGGAGCAGGCCTACGACGTCCTGATCGAGTGCAGCGACCACGGCCGGCTGAACGAGGCCGCACTGCAGGCCATCGCTAATGCGCCCGATGACGAGACTAAGCAGTACCATCTCGATTTCCCGTCCTCCGGCAGCATTCTAGCGCCGACTTGGTCCCATGCCGAAGCGGACGGCATCCTGGAGTCCTGCAAATGGCTGCACCATCTTGCCCACGGCACCCGTCCTCCCCATCCCACTCCAAGTCCAGATACCGACGGCGATACCCCAATGGCCACTACTGCAGACACCACTTCACCGCACTCACGCCCCCGCCGGATTCTCCTGCACTGCAGCGACGGGTACACAGAAACCACCCTCCTCGCGGTCGCCTACCACGCCTTCGCCAGTGGCCTTCCCGCCCCAGTGGCCTGGCTTGACCTGCACACCACTCATGGGCGCAACCTCTTCGCCTACCCTTCTGACGTCGGCCTGCTCTCTGCCCTCGCCCCACGCCTCCTTCAGGAATCCCCAGCCCAGCATGGTCCCTCTCGAGCCCTACCCGCGAACCTCAAAGCCGAAGGCCAAGACGAACACGAAAATGAACCCCGTTGGTTCACAGGCTTCGACGGCTCCTTCCCCAGCCGCGTGCTCGAGTACATGTACCTCGGCAACCTGGGTCACGCGAACAACCCCGACCTGTTGCGGGCGCTTGGGATCGGGCAGATTTTGAGTGTGGGCGAGACAGCCATGTGGCGAGACGGGGAACTGGAAGCCTGGGGGCCCGACAATGTGTGTTGTGTGCAGGGGGTCCAGGATAATGGGATTGATTCATTGATGGAGGAGTTTGAGCGGTGTCTGGCTTTTATTGGTACGTTTACCCCCCTCTAACTCTCGAAGGCCCGTCCTAACATGGCTTACCCTCTAGACCGCGGCCGCCGTAACGGCACCGCGACGCTAGTGCACTGCCGCGTGGGTGTTTCGCGGTCTGCGACCATCTGCATCGCCGAGGTCATGCGGGCACGACAGTTGTCGCTGCCGCGTGCCTATTGCTTTGTGCGTGCGCGCCGGTTGAATGTGATCATTCAGCCACATTTGCGATTTGCGTATGAGTTGTTGAAGTGGGAGGAGATGTTGATGGGGGCCAAGGGCAGTGAGACAGATGGGGAGGCTGAGGGGAAATCGCCAGGCTCGGGCTTCAAAAGGGAGCTAGAGTGGGCGGATATTGCGCGCGAGATTGCGCTCATGAACAAGCCGTATGCCCGATGATCGTGGCAAGTATTGGCGCGCATGCTATCTAGCCCTTCAAAAGGGGGGAGCTCCTAGGCATCATCACCACGCACACCATACAGCGTACCGACAACACGCACCTCCGGACCGACGGCTTCGAGATCCAACACGATACAACACGAACGACTACGCATATGAGAGCGTAGATCAACGCACATTTGTGGCCGAATCCATTCGTGGTTGTTTCGTTCATCAAATCATCTAACTCTTTTACCATCTCTCCATCTCTTATCCCGGAATCTTGACGGCTTTCTATTTCATTTCTTTCCTTGGGAGCGGGACCTTTTTGTTGCGTTATGTTCGTTTAATATGTTGTATTGTTTTTTCTGCGTTTCATTTGGCTACTAACTACCTGGGCTGGAGGATACTGGAGATCTATAGGGACGATGATGTCTTTCGCGGCGACATCTATGGTATGGTGTGGTGTGGCACCCGGTATATGCGTAGGCCTCCCCAGGCTGGGCTTGAGGTACGATCCGGATGGGTTGACTTTTTCTTGGTTCTTTTTTTGGGGAAGGGGGTGGGCTATATTTTGGGTGCTACTTGAGCGAGTTTGTCGAATATGCTCGGGCGTTGGGAGGTGGATTGCTCTTTCGGTTCCTGGCATAGGAACTGGGCCAAGGGTTGCGAAATTATTCTCTCGTTTGTTGGCTTGTTTGGCTGCTTGAGGTTTTCTCAGCCCTTTTTTTCCCTTTCGTGATCAGCCTGTGGTCTTGCTTTGCTAGCTTGACAAGTCTTAGTGTTTTGGGGCATATCATTCTGGGATCTGACCTGTCCTGATCGTTGGGGCTTTACTCTAGTTTGACATCGTCATAAACAAACGAGGCAGAACACTGAAACGGGGCATTGTTTTGGGTAGCGGCAAAGCGAAAACGGAGGATACTCTTGTGATTTATTATTCGTAGTGGTTTTTGCTTGTTTCGAGCGATCAAAGTCAATAAATGATTTTTGGTTGGCCAGCTCTTACCATAGGGGTTGTTGTGTCTTGTATTTTTGTCTTGTTAGTCGACCTATTTATCCCCAGCCGTCGAGTTGCGATGTAACAGGTCTGAAAGTCTCCAATTCACCTCCTTCTAATACTATATCTATCGGTCTCCTTTTACTTTGGATTGCCCACTTCGACCCGGTTGATATAACGACAATAGGGAAACTCAATAATGATATGGAGAGAAAATATTCGCGGAATGATAAATGTACCTGGATCGCTGCCATGTTATTACTACCCTCCTATTGAGGCCCTCCAACTCTACACGTGTACTCTTCTATCCGGGGCCCGGCTAAGAGTTGATGGCCGGATATCTTCACAGGGAGTTCCTTGACGTTCGGTTTTCCGGCTAACCGGAGTTGTTCACCTTTGAATCTTCCACACCGCTGCGTCAATATGAATGGGACACGTTGGGTTATTCCGGACATTATCGGCCTCTTGCATTTGGCACTCACCGGGGTCCGAATACCCATCAATTGCGTGAATATCGAAAGGGGAAGGGAAAGACTCGGAGAAGAATAAAAATAAAACAACGCTTTCCCTCGACGGGGTTGAGGACCCCTCGTCTCCACTTCACCCCGGCAAGTACCCAGCGCGGGGCAAATCGATGCAGCAGCTTTTTGCGGCCCCGCTCGCCGAGCATCGGCGCCGTCCGCTGCGTTGAATCATTCAGCCTCTGCTACTTTTGCGACTCCGTTTCCTCGGTGACTCTTGTCTTTTCTTTTTCCCTCACCGTGTTCTCCCAAGGCTCTTTAAACCCTCACCTTGTTACCGGGGGTTCTTTGTGACCTGATCGTACTGTACGCTCTATCTGCTCGAGCAGTTGAGCTTTTTACGCAGGCTGCACCGATTGCGGCTACCGACGGTTTGACCCCTTACCGTCGACTCAACCGTTAACCAACTCAACGGTCAACATTCCCCCATTGTCCATCATGTCGAACGGCGTCCCTACGAACGGCGACTCGGCCGAGACGCACACCGCGTCACAACGCTATCTTAGCACCCGGGGCGAGGACACCGGTGTAGGTTTTAGCGTTTTACTCTAGCGATTTCCTCGGCCATTGGCTAGGCCAGGCCTTGCACATCATAGCTGGGGGAAAACCCATGAGGAAAAAAAATATAACTTTCAACTGACCCAATTGGCCTCCCGCTCTGTAGTTCTCCTTTGAAGAGGTCGTCCTCAAGGGCCTCGCCAACGACGGCGGTCTCTACATCCCCGAGCAGGTCCCTACCGCCGAGGGCTGGGAAACCTGGAAGGATCTCTCCTTTGTCGACCTGGCCTTCAACATCCTGTCGCTCTACATCTCCCCCGCCGAGATCCCCGCCGACGACCTCAAGGACATCATCCGCCGCAGCTATGCCACCTTCCGCGCCGACGACGTGACCCCGCTGGTCCACCTCCAGGACAACATCCACTTGCTCGAGCTCTTCCACGGGCCGACGTTTGCGTTTAAGGATGTTGCCTTGCAGTTCCTTGGGAATTTGTTCGAGTACTTTTTGGTGCGCCGGAACGAGGGCAAGACTGGACGGGACAGGTATCATCTCACGGTTGTTGGTGCGACGAGTGGTGATACCGGCTCGGCGGCTATCTATGGGCTGCGGGGGAAGAAGGATGTTTCCGTTTTCATGCTGCACCCCAAGGGCCGCGTGAGCCCCATCCAGGAACTCCAGATGACCACTGTGCTGGACCCCAATGTCCACAACCTGGCTGTGGAGGGCAATTTTGATAACTGCCAGGTGTGTTTTGGTTCAGTTGGCTGTTAATCAGTGACTCAAGATTTCATGCTGACAGGTTCTTTTGTAGGACATCGTAAAAGCCCTCTTCGCCGACCCCGAAATCAACAAGACGCACAAGCTCGGCGCCGTCAACTCCATCAACTGGGCTCGCATCCTGGCCCAAACCGTGTACTACTTCTACTCCTACTTCACTCTCGCCCGTCAGCAGGGCGACTCCTTTACCGTCGGCGACAAGGTCCGCTTCGCCGTGCCCTCAGGCAACTTCGGCGACATCCTGGCCGGCTACTTCGCCTTCCGCATGGGCCTGCCCGTCGATAAGCTCGTCATAGCCACCAACGAGAACGACATCCTCGACCGGTTCTGGAAAACCGGCCGGTACGAGAAAAAGCCTACCTACGGCCAAGCCGCACAAGGCGGCCTCCCCGCCGACGGCGTCAAGGCCCACGAAGATGGCGTCAAAGAAACCCTCTCTCCGGCCATGGACATCCTCGTATCCTCCAACTTTGAGCGTCTCCTCTGGTTCCTCGCCTACGAGTTCGCTTCTGACGCGGGTATGGACGACGAGTGGAACAAGAGGCAGGCCGGCCAGGAAGTCGCCGCCTGGCTGGGGGATCTCAAGACCAAAGGCGGGTTTGGCCCTGTCTACCGCGGCGTGCTGGACGCTGCGCGTCGGACGTTTGAGAGTGAGCGGGTCAGCGATCCGCAGACGATTGATACCATCCGCTCGGTCTACCAGGCTGTTGGGTACGTGCTGGATCCGCATACCGCGGTGGGCGTTGAGGCTGCGCGTCGTTCGACGGCGCGGCTGCAGGCTGAGCAAAAACAACCACAACAACCACAACAACAAACACAACCCCCACAAGACCAAGAACAACAAAATAAACCCCAAAGCACCCTCCCCATCATCTCCCTCTCCACAGCGCATCCCGCCAAGTTCGCCGGCGCCGTCACGCTTGCCCTGCAGGACGAGCCCGGGTTTGAGTTCGATGCCAAGGTGCTCCCGGCAGAGTTTGTCGGGCTGGAGCAGCGGGAGAAGCGCGTGCGGGATGTGGAGAATGCGTGGACTGCTGTGCGGGAGGTGGTGAGGAAGGAGGTGGAGGTTGAGTTGGCTAGTAAGGAGTATTAAGAGGGGAGAGAGATGTTAAGACCGGGTTGGTTATATCAACTGTTATCTCACGGTTTCGGAAGTGTTTATTTTTCTTGTTTAGTTCTATTTTCATGAATTCTTTCCCTTTTTTATATCAAGAGAACAATCGAATTTTAGACACTGTCTCTACCCAAGGCGGGAGGGCATGATGGGGCAAAGAGAGGGGAGTGAACCAGGCAGAAGAGAGCAAAAAGCAAGGGGGGTCGGTTACGGACGGGTTGGTTAGTTGCTATATAGACGAGCGAGCGAGGCCATTGGTTAGGTACTGTGTTTCTTTTCGGGAACCCGAATGCAAGACCTGGAGTCTACGAACGGTCATCTTTAGAGAAATGCTCTCCCCATGCCATGCGGAAGTGGTATGTAGCGCCCACATTCGTAATATCTCTCACCTCGTCCTCCGTCAGCGTTATTTTCAACGTCTGAGCGTACTCATCCAACCTGTCTAGCTTTGTAGTGGTGGTGACAGCAACGACGTTGTTCCGTATGATCCAGGCGATGAGCACAGCAGCTTCCGTTACACCATGCGCTTTGGCGATACGAGCCAGCGGCTCCCGCAGCGGCCCATCAGGAGGAGCACGGAAAGCTGGGGTCAGCCCTTTGAACGAGCCGACCTGAATGCCCTGCTCCTGTAGCCAGGCAACGTAACTGTTTCCGCGCTGAAGGTAGGCGTGATACTCGATTTGGTTGATCACGGGACGGCTGGTTGCTCCCTTGAGCGTCGCCTCGATATGCGGGCGCAGGTAGTTGCTCACTCCGATCGATCGCGCCTTGCCCGACTCTCGGATTTTCTCCATGGTCTTCCACGCGCGCTGGAAGTCCTCGTCGGATTTGGCGAAGAAGGGAATGTGAATCAGGTATCTGTATGGGGTTAATTAGAGGCCACCGACATGACACGCGAGACCCGAGAGAACCACATAACTTACAGGTCAAAATAATCGGTCTGGATCTTCTGGAGGATCTGGTCGATTGCCGCCTCAATATCGTCAATGCCCTGGGCGACTTTATTGGTTATGAACAGCTTTTCACGGGGGACTCCCGACTCCTTGATAGCGACGCCAACTTCCTCCTCGGTTCCGTACATCTCCGCACAGTCCAAATGGTAGAAGCCTTTCTCAATGGCTGCTTTGGTCAGGTCTACAAGGCCCTGGTTGAACGAGGTGTCGCCCACCTCCTTAAACCAAGCGGTACCAGTGCCATAAGCAAGCTTTAGGGTCGTTAGCCGGCTGGCTACCTCAGTGAAGCAGTGGTAGGGGCAAGCTTACCATCGGGATTTGATTGCCGTCGTGTAGCCGTAGCAGGGGGATATCCATGTTGTTTCGGTGGCTGCGAATGTTGACGAACCGTCGGTTCGGTGGCGGTTGCTGAAACAGAGGTAGGTGGGAAACCTGTGAACCAGGTTTTCTAACCGAGACCAAGTTGGGGAATGTTGAAGAAAGTCGCAGCCAGGTTTTGGCACTCCCAAATAGGATGGTCTAAGTCTAAGGCAATGCCGGGAAGTTGTGAATGGTCGAAGCTGGTCTCGACCCAAAACACACGACGGCGATCCGGTATGACTGCAGATCTTACTACAGGGAAATTGTACGCAAATGCCATCTATCAAGGGACTCGAAGGGAGCTGTACCACCGACCCAGTGCATATCGTCAGGTAGCTACCTCCGCGGTTAAACAACACGGGATAAGATACACACCCACAAAACCTGGGTATATCACCACCTTCAAGGGGCAAGTGAGGCTCTTGTGGGCCGGCACTGGAGCATTGTGGGCCACCAGGCCGCAGGAGTGCTCTCCTACTTTTGGAGATATCTTAGCCTTGAACCCCAAGAATCGTCTGCCCTCTCTCTTCCTCACAACAATTCTGACCAAACTCATTAAACACAATACTACTCGTAGCACAACCACCCCAACAAGGTCATCACCATGCCGCCCGTCATCAACCCCAAGACCAACACCCTCGCGGAGGCCGTTAAGGCCGCTTTGACTAAGAAGTCTGGAGATTCGAAGGATGGTCAGAAGCGCAGGGAACCATGGCGTGACATGGAGAGGTACAAGTCTACCGAGGACAACGTCCAGGTCAGCAAGGTCTGCGACATGCGCCTCTTTGGCAACCATGTCAACGCTCACTCTTGAGCGCTCAACATTGACATGCCTTTGCCCTTATGTGAGTTTGACAACAGACTGCCATGGATCTCAGACGCCTAGCTGACCATAGGTACCTAGCTACTCTTGAGGCTGGAAGGTGGAGGAGTGAGCAAGCCTCGGGAATTGTGATGTGTGGTAGTTAGCCTAGGTACTGTTCTAGGATAAGATAAATTGAACGCTATCCCCTCACAATCGTCTCGCATCCATCTCCCCCGTGTGTATGTGCGGTCTTCGCCGTGTGTAGTGTCCGAGATGTGGTCGCTTTCTGATTCCTACCTTATGCTTGGTGGTTAGGTATCTACCTACCTTCTTAGGCTCAGCCAACTTCATTCAGTCTTGTAACATTCACTTCAAAAAAGAAAACAGAAAAAGAGAACAAAAAAGAAAACAGAGAAGTAAAGCAGAAATAGAAAACAGAGAAGTAAAACAGAAAAAGAAAACAGAAAAAGAAAACAGAAAAAGAAAACGGAAAAAGAGCACAGAAAAAGAAAACGCATTATACTTTAAATTTTACTCCTCCCCCGCATGCACGGAATCCGGCCCCTGATTTCCGGGCTTAACAACGTTGAGCACCATATTCTGCTTTCCTTTAAGATCATCGAGGTCACTGTCCTCCTTAGACTCCTCCTCGATGGCCAAGGAATCATCCTGCGCCTGTTCCCCTGTCTGGGACATGGGCGGCTTTGCTACCTCCTTGCCCTTCTGTGCTTTACGCCCATTCTCGTCCTCGAGGTGCTCAAGTTGACAGTGTCCATCTTCGAAATTGGGCCCATAGAAATTACCGCTTCTCACTCCAAAGATTGGCGGGTTAATTTCGTAGAAAAGACTAAGTTGATACCTCAATCTACAGAACATCCGCCTCCAACATCAACATACTAATCCCCTCTTGTCTTGTTGTTGTCTCAACTGACTCTATTCCGGATTCCATGCGATGAAGCGAAGCTCGATACTCTCACGAGGCTTGGCACCCGGCGCATGCTCTGGAAGAACCATAGCACAATGAGGGACGGCCGCTAAGATGATTATCAGTTTTGATCTTCAAGTCCATGTCAAGTGACCTTAGATCAAATAAATCCTTACCACTCCTGCTAAAAGGCTTTCTTTCTCGAGTCCCACATAGTCATGACAATCACACCGTCTCGAGGGTTTGACACCTGTGAGGCCGCCTTTTACACAGTATGAGGTTGAAACTCGGGTGCATACCCAATACAGGTGCTCGCACATGGACTCGATTTATTGGCCTGAGATATGCAACTCCGTCGTTAACCTGAATGCCTAGAAGTCCGCCTCGACGCCTTGGTCGTTGATGAACGAAGTAGTCTCTGTGTTTAAAGATGTGATTACGATCATCAATCTGCTCAGCCTTGAGATTCGCGGTCAAAAGGGGCGCACGCGTTGTGTTACATACTCACCTCGCTCTCTGGCTGGACGAAACAGCTCACCGCAATTGACGCCACTTCGACAGTGGCCATCCTCATAAGCTGCCTGGTTCAGCCTCCCTTGTCTCCATTCATGATGCCTTCTGAGGACTACCTAAACGTTGTCGTGACTGGAAATCTAGTGGGTATTACCTCATTTTCTGAGCCTCACTTTATGCCTCACTTTATGACTCACCCCGTTACTCAGCCGTTTATGGAATATGACTTCAACACATCTCAGCTGGTGAGAGACGCTCTCCCCGACGTCATTAAGAGACCCGGCAAGAAGACGATCCGAGTCCTGAAGTACTACCGCGATACTCTGGACACGTACACCGATGTGCGGTTCGTTTCAAACGACATTTGGGTTGGCAAACGATCGCGGTTCCTGCCGGCTCCTCAGCCAGGCGAGGAAGAAGAACATGTTGATGTTGACTTCATCCTCCACCTGGGCATGATTGCTCTTGGTTGGGACCCGGATCAATTTCGTTTTGAGACCATCGCGCGCAGGGATGGGTACAAACTCCCTGGGGATGATGGCAAGTTTGTCGACTCAGACTATCTCAAGTCCCTGGGCCTGCCCGAGGTCCTTTCGACGTCACTTGACGTTGAGGCCGGGTGGCGCAAGGTGAAGGAAGACCATCCGGTGAGTACCTATTCTTCAGGTACATGTACCTACCGTACAAACAGTTCTAACGGGGAAGTAGCATGTCACCTCATGGTTTTAGGAGGACGCAGGTCTTTATTTCTGCGAGTTCCGTCTGTATTCCTCGCTCGCCGAGTCGCATGTGACGAAGGAGTTTGCCAACAAGAAGGGCCGGGTTGTGTTTGAACACCTCCCTCAGCTTCATACGCGGGAGGGAATTGAACTTGCTCGGGACATTAGTGTTAGTTTTATCACTGGCCTTGCGGACGACGCCATGTTTTCCGGGAACTAGGTGGTGCTGAGCTCTTGGTTTCTGAACAAGCGCTGCTCTGGTCGCGAGGGGTTGTTGCGTGTGCCTTGTAATGCCCAGATAGCCCCCCCTCGTCGAGATCCCGGCGCAAACGTCTGTCTGTCTAGCAGATTTACGTCCATCCCATGATAAGACCAGGAGACTTAATAACAGGGCAGGTCACGAAGCAAGATGGAATAGTCACAGAAGGGGACGGATTCCAAATAAAAGGGGTATCAACCAATCAGCATAATCGCTCTTTCATGATTCAACACAGTACAGTACAATACCATGCAAGAATAATGTAGGTGGTGCAAGTAAAAAAAAAAAAACAACGTTAGGGGTAATTAAGTGATATACAAAGATGCCCCCCCCCTCCCGCCGCAACTAATCCACAACGCTTATGCCAGCCGGCCAGTCCAGTCCAGTTCGTCCGTCCCAGCGGTCTATCAACGTCAGGAAAGGAAAGGTCTTCTGTATCGCCTCGTTTCCTTGCGTCTTCGTTTCTAGGTTCATTGGTGGTCATTTGGATGTTGTACTCTCGTTCCGTCTACCATCTCATCTCGTTCGTGTGTCCCACACTCTCATATCTGCATTGGCCTATCATCGACCGTGATCCATGCCGTGCCTGCTATACCATGCGATGACAGGCCCTCTCCTGTCGTTCCTTGCTTTCCTTGCTTCCCATCTGTAGGAGCCGTATCACCTCTTCAGCGTAGTTTTTTGACCCACAGTATTAGTACCATTCAGGTGATGAACAGCACAACTAGTTGAAACAACAGTAAGCAGACTCAACCGCCCGGTGCGGCTCGAACGTAATAACTGCCCATCTTGGCTTCCGTGCCCCCCAGCCTCCCCACCGTCCGAGTGGACGTGGTCAACGTATCGCTTGTAGGAACGGCCTCTTCATGAGTACAATCCCGGCGGTTCGGCGAGCCCAAGCAAGATGGCCCAGAACGCGAGAAACACCTCGAGTAAACTGGATTTGGCCGAAATAGGGGGTGGTCGTCATGCTGGCGGGCCTGGCTGCCGATATCCTCGGGTGGCGTTTGCTTTGCGCTCCTGGTAATCCTTTGTCTAGCTGCATTTTGTGTGAATGGGCCCTCTATGTTGATGCTGGCGGACGAAACGGGGGTTATTCAAACAGTAGCTGTCCATGCGGAGGGCGAAAGTGTCGTGCCGCAACGGTGGATCTAGAATTGGTCTTCGAACAGTCTCAGTCCGATGTCCAC
Source organism: Dichotomopilus funicola (assembly GCF_033296635.1). Lineage (NCBI taxonomy): Eukaryota > Fungi > Ascomycota > Sordariomycetes > Sordariales > Chaetomiaceae > Dichotomopilus > Dichotomopilus funicola. Next base: position 20,106 of record NW_026944109.1, on the reverse strand, counting down.
TGGTTCAAAGCAGCCGCCAGGAGCCCATAGCAGAACCATGGGCGGAATTACCATTGCCCCCCCAATCCCCTCCAACCCGGCGCTTCCGTTTTCGGTCCGCTTTACAAGAAATAGTCGCCGGCCCCGCGGCGGCCGCCCGGGATGTGGCGTTGGTTGTCGGGAACGGCAGAGAATATGGAAAACTTGGTACTAGACTCGAGATTATCTGCCGAGGTGACGGTCATGATGGAGGCTACGTTTCCACAGCGGTAGCAGTAATTTGGCGCTGACCAGACAGTGACGACAGATTTCTCGGCAAAGTGATACTGCGGAAATATGTGTGAGTATTTGGAGAGTACAAAAAAGTATCAAACACTGGGAGCTCACCTTGTAACCTTCGTTCACGAGCTGATGGGCGCGAGCGATGGTCTTGAGCCCGTTGACGTGGTTGAACTCCGTAGCGACCTTGTGTCCGAACAACCAGCCGGCACCGCGCGGGCTGATAGCCCATGAATCGATGTCTTCTGGGTCGCTCCACACCAGATCGCAGAAGGCGCCCTCGTGAGGAATCTCCTGGGCTCGCGCGACGACGCGAATTTGATCGATGGTGCGGATTTCTGGGCTGAGTCCGCCGTGCACGCACAGGACCGTCCCGTCGACGATGGCGGCGAGAACCAGAAAATCGAACACTTGGCAGCAGGCCTTCCACACAGAGGCGTTGCCGTATTTTTGCTGGCATTCCTCGAAGAAGCCGTAGACTTGTGTGATTTGGCGGGATTCGTGGTTTCCACGGACTAGAACGATTCTGTCGGGGAATCTAGAGTAGCTGTTAGTGCCGGCGAGAAAAGAAGAGGGGAAAAATTAGCCCGCGGTGGAGGTCTCACTTTGCTTTCAAACACATCAAGAGTGTGAACGTTTCGAGACTGAAATACCCCCGGTCGACGAAATCCCCGAGAAACACAAACCGGGTTTCTACCGACTGCACGCCCGCATCAGCCGGCGGCGGTGCAGCCAGTGGGCTCTCCTCCGCAATCGTCTCGTCGTTGCGATCACCACCATCCCCACTACCACTAGCCCCGCCCTCCTCGCCCTCAGCCCCGGCCTCGGCTTCGGCCCCGCCCGCGTTCTGCACCTTGTTCTTCAGCTTCGGGTCGGTGATCTCCGTGGGCGGCTCGATGTCGTCCGAGGTGATGACCGTGGTGCTCGCAACGGGGGCCTGGACGCGCGATTCGCCGGGCATGCCGCCGGCGACGCGGAATAGCTCGAGGAGGTCGTAGAACTGGCCGTGGATGTCGCCGCATATTGTCACGGGGGCCACGACGGGCTGAATGTTGGACTCCTCCATAAGAACCTCCTTAACCATCTCGCAGAGTTGTTTCATGACGTTCTCGGGCAGGTAGTGGCATTGCTTGGCTTCCTCGAGCCACTCGTCTAGGCCGGCGCCGGGCCGCAGGTTGGCGGGGCCCGGTTTTGGTACGGTGGACATGGTGGCGGGTAGATGTGGTCGGGTAGGATGGGGTGAGCGGTGTGGTGGTGGAAAGGGGTCCGGCTTTCGAGGTTGTTTGGAATTGATGGGTGTTGTCGAGTTGTGCGGGTGTTCGAGGGGCGCTGTGGGCTGACCGAGGGGTTGGTGGAGCACACTGTTTGGGCTGCCGTAGTAGCGCTTGGCTGGGAATAAAATCACTAGCGTTCCCTGTGCTTGGGCTTAATATTAACAAAAAAAGTGTAGAAGAATATAATTCAAAACGCTGTATTTGGGTAAGAAAGTATCGAGGAAGTAGGGTATCTGAAGGAGGAAGAGTTAGTGCAGGATACAGGCTGAGGTGAGGTATGATGGTGCAGGTGAATGGATAAGGTCAATGTCCAGGGCTCGGAGAAGAGTAGAGCTCTGCTTCACAGTGAAGTCACATTCTGCCGAGATTTACGCGCCGGTCACGGCCTAGGAAGTCGAGACCTCCCGGACCCCCGCTGTGGGCCCCCACCTGCCGAAATGTCCTGTATGCCAAGAGCGTGGGTTGTCGAAGAGTTCCTTCTCGCCCATTGTTCGTGTTCCTGCAGCGGAACGCCATTGCTCACATGACGGAGTAATTAGTTCAACTTCTTTTCCGCTTGACGGCCGCGGTCTTCGCTTTATTCTTTTAGGTTTTCGCGGTTTTTCTCAGCACTTTAAAGCGGGAAGCAAAGGTGCACACGAACATTCAATAATTTGCATCAACATCCCGAAATCCGACCACCCATATCTCGCCTTTAATGCTTGGCCATCAGGAAAGCATCACTTTTCAACAACCGACGAGCTCCCAGAACTAAATTTGCATAGGCTCCGCCCCTAGCATCTTATCGCCATACACATCAGATCCCCACATCACGATTGCACAGTATCTTATAATCCGCCCATCACCATGGCTGCCCCGCAGCTGCTATCTCGAAGAACGAATGGAGAAGCAAGCGGCCAGCCATCGCATGACACCCCGAAGGCCGCCCGGGTGAAGGCGCCAGCGCAGGGAGAAAAAGCCGTGGTCAGGCGCTTGCCGCCGGCGATGACGGAGGACGAGTTTGTCGCAATCCTCGGCGATGAATGGAGGGTCGGTCGCGGCAAAGTCGATTGGTTCTCGTACTGGCCTGGGAAGGTGTCGCAACAGTGCGTCGACATTTGCTCTGTGAATCGGGTTTGGGAAATGCGCTAACATTGATTCAACCCTCTTAGTCCCTCGAAACCATCACAGCCGTCGCGCGCTTACCTTCACGTCACCCGACGAGACGAGTTGACCAACCTGCTCCAAACAGTGCAATCGGCAACATGGGAGGACGCCAAGGAGTCATACAACGATCCTGCGTTAGTGTCTTCGCCCACCGTCGAGTTTGCGGCCTACAAGAAGATCCCGGGAGAGAAGAAGCGCGTGGATGGGCGACAGGGGACGATTGACCAAGATCCGGAATTTATGGCGTTTCTCGAGGCATTGGCCAACCCGGAGGCGCACAAGGAGGCGGCAGAGGGTGAACAGGGTCTTGAGGATACCGGGAAGGGGGATAAGACCACGACCACACCGCTCGTCGAGTATCTCAAGGAGAAGAAAGCGGCGAGGGTGAAAGAAGCGGTGGCGGCTAAGAATGCGAAACACGGGCGCCAGGACTCGCAAGGGACGAAGGGAAAAAATGCTGTTGCGCTGCCGGAGGAGCCGAAGAAACGCTCCCGAGAGAGTAGAGCTGAGAAGGAGAAAGCGTCGGAGAAGGCACCTGAGCGGCCGCGAGAGTCTGTTAAGATCCTTACAAAGAAGGCCGCTGCGGCCGCAGAAGCGGCCGCGGAGGCTGCAAAAGCTACGAAAGCTGCTGCCGCCCAGGCCACGCCCAGCGCGTCGTCTACTTCACCGGCTGAGAACCGGGAACCTCTGCCTAAGAGCCGTCGGGCGGGTATTGCAGCGGCGGCACGGATACTTCAACGTGATCTAGGTCTTAGTCCGGGAAATGCGCATCGGAAAGCGCGACAGGAAGCGGCAAAGGCGGACTTGGAGGCCAAGGCGGCTGCTGCTCCTAAGGAGATCACCAACCAACAAACCCCCACGGCATCTGAACCCGCTAACGTGGCCGAACCAATAGCAGAAAATCCTCCAGCAAAGACACAGCCGGCCACATCGAGTAGATCTCGAAATAGGAAGCGCGGCGCTGGCGGGGATGCGGGCAAGGCAGAAGCGGGGCCCAACGGGAGCGCCGTGGAAGCCCCGGCCCAAACACCCGCGAAGGCACCCATCACGGTGTTGAAGAAGGATACTCAGCAAAAGACACCGACCGACTCCCCATCAACACCCTCTCAAGTTGGAGCATCTAAAACAGCGGCTTCCGCCAGCGCAGCCGCTCCCCCAGCAACCAAACCTGCCTCCCAAAAACAGGTTGGATGCTCTAAAAAGGCGCCGGCCCCAGCTAGCCCCAGCTCAGGCGCAACCCGAGCGTTCATCAAGCACGCCAACCACTCCCAAGGCGTCACCGAGCCGCTTCTCCGCGAAGCCCTCCGGACATACGGGGCTGTAACCAACGTCGAAATTGACCGTAAGAAGGGATTTGCGTATGTCGATTTTGCGGAGCACGCCGGTCTTGTCCAAGCCATGGCTGCCAGTCCCATAGCTGTTGCGCAGGCAACAGTCCAGGTACTTGAGCGGAAAGACATGGGTAAGAAGACGTCTTCGGCGACAGGGGCCGGGCCACAACAGCAACAGCAGCAGCCGCAGGAAAAGTCGAAGAAAGCATCCGCTGTTGAGGCTGCACCTGCATCGGCTTCTGCGGCCGGTTCTGCACCGGCTAAGGTCCAGCAGGCGGCCGAACCATTGGCGGAGAAAGCTGCTGCTGGTGGAGAGCCGAGTAAGCGTAGTGCTAGGAGACGAGGGAGGGGTAGAGGAGGGGGTGATAAGGAGGGCAAGGATGGGAAGGATGGGAAAGAAGGCAAGGAGTCAGCGAGGGAGGGTGGAGGGGGGAAGAAGGGGAGTGAGGGGGGTGTCACGGCGGCGGGGACGGGGTGAACGGGATGGGATAGGGAGGTTGACGTCTTGAGGAAGACTTAGGTGGGAATAAGCCTATGATTGATATTGGACATAGATCCCATGACAAACATCCACCTGCTTTTGGTCTGATCTTGACGGCGTGAGATCGCGTGATTTTGAGGTTCCTGTTGCTATGTTTTTGGTTAGAAAGCTTACCTATGCGAGCTGCAAACATTTTTGGTTAGACGGATTTGGGTAGACCTCCGTACTTGGGCCCAAATCTCGATATGGGTCCGTAGCCTCAATGAGCCAACTGGCTATAAAGAGCTAGATATGCCCTGGGCCATTGGTTTTGAATTGCTCGGCTTTTCAACGAGCACGATCAGCCACTAGTTTCTTGATGTCAAGTTCCCACCCCAGCACGCAATTCGTAAAAGGTAATCGAGCTAGCCTGTACGAGGCATTGCTTTCATGAAGCGCTATATAAGTGACGAGATAATCATACGATAGGCAATCGGCTTCTCTAAATCAACACAAATCTCTTCCTGTACTTTCTGGAACGTATCACTCGCAACCTAATTAACCATATAGAGCATAAAGAAACATGACTTACAAGTTAATCATACCTACTAGCACTTAAAGCACCACTATCCTCACACTTACACCCATCTTACCCCCAATCCTCAAGTTCTCAACCCCCGCCTCTTATCATCAACAGGCGTCTCGCTATCGTCCAATACATCATCATCACCGCTATCACTATCACCATCCAGCCGATGGTACGGGCCCTACCTGAGGGTATAATATGGCTCCTCTTCGTTTTCGTCTTCCTCTTCTTCCTCTTCTTCCTCTTCTTCCTCTTCTTCCTCTTCTTCCTCTTCTTCCCCTACTTGCTGGCCTTTGTTGTCTTCTTCTTGCCGGCCAACTGCCAGTTGACCAGGACGTTTGGGATACCTGGCGACGGGGCGGGGGTAGCGAGCGGCGGATTGTTGTCGTTGTTGTTGGAGGGAAAAGGTGAAGCTGAGGAGGTTGTTTTGGAGGGTCAGGGTGGCGAATTCGTTGGGGAAGAATTTCTTGTAGAGGGTTGTCATGTTTTGTTTGGCGCTGGAGGGGTGGGGGGTGTTAGGTTGCGGGGCTGAAGGGCGTGAAGGAAGAAAAGAAGAAAGAAAATGGGAGGAAATGGGGTATATTGATGGATTGATGAAGGGGCAATGAATGGTAGAGGGTGTTGAGGGGGCTTACATCTGACGTTGATTGCAGGGAATCAAGACGGTTCCGAGATCGAAACGGAGAGAGTATAGCATGTTACGGTCGTCCCATTCTGCTTCTGTGATTTTCGGCCGGTGGTTGGTTAGATTCAAAAATGAGGTGACAACATTATGCACTGGTTTAGTGGGTTGGTGGGTTCGCGATGAATGAATGAATGAATGAATGCGTGGGATAGACTGACTGGGCTCGGAGGCATGAAACTCCTGCGAATAACTCTTGACATACGGCGCGGTACTCAACCTATGCCTCGCCGCCCTCCAGTTCCCAATCTCATACTCATTATGCGCATAAAACGACCCGCCATCAAAGATAAACGGCTCCCCCGTCGCCATGTCCGTCGCGGTGTTCTCATCCCACAAATTGCCATGCACCAGACACGGCTTAAGAACCCGCCCGCCAACCTGCAGCGGCTCCAACAGCCGGAGGATGACCCGGTCCAGGACTAGCCGGCAGACGATCGCAAACTCGGGCCACGCGCCGTGCACCGCCTCGTCCAGGTCGACCATGTGCGCCAGCTGTTTTCGGTAGAGCACCGCCCAAGAGTCCTCCCAGCAATCGGTGATCTGGCGCAGCTTGGCGCGGTAGGTCGTGGTGTGGAAGCCGAATTTACCTGTGGGGGACTGTGATTTCTTGTGCATCTCGGCGAGGCGTTTGGTGAATTTGACTAGGCTCGGGGGTTGCTCGACTTTGCGGAAGTCAGAGAGCATGAAGTAGATGTCGGAACCGTCGTATTTGTCCCAGCCGTGGGCTTAGGGGGCATTGCGGGGGGGACGGCGTTCGGGGCTTTGAGGGACTGGTACTCGCCGTGTATCATATCGAGTCCGATATCCCCGACGTCTTCTGTCTGGTGGGTTTAGTTAGTGTGTTGAATTCATGTAAGTCAAATAAAGAGTTGATCAGACTCACGTTAGAGACTTGAGGATAAGAGCGAATAAAGACTCATATTTTTAGAGAAGAGGTATTTATAGTCCCGTCGGGGAGTTCTACAATGACCTTCCCCGTGTGTTCCCAGGAGACAACCGTAGTTGTTGGAGCTCAAGATTTTGGTGCCCGGATAATTAGGGAAAACGCTGATGATGTTGATACCAATGCTAAACAATCAATCAGAGCTTGGCTTGGATGGGCACAGTACAGACTGCCGGACTGTACAATACGGAAACACGGAGTTTTACCCCTGATCACAGCATCATTGACGTCAAAGGCATCCCCCATCTCAGGCCTGGGGACCTGGGCCTTCAGTGCTTCGGTTCCCGCACAACAACCATTTCGTACCAACACCAAGTCATCTCATCTTACCTCTGTGGTCGCTTCAATGACTGCTAACCACCCGGCTTCTTCAGGCTCTGCACAAGCATACTAACCTATGACGACCCTGTGTCGCCGACCATCCGTCGAAACTTCTTCTTACCGCGCGACTGGCTTGGAAGGAGTCTATTATACACTTGATCCAGGTCACAGGAAAGAGTGGTCCGACGATTACTAGGTAACCAGGAAGTTGGGGTGAAGGTTGTTATCGGTTGTCATTAGGTATCATAGATTAAGCTCGTGGCTTCCGGAACTTTTGTGTTTGCTCTCTGGTCCTTGAAAGGCAATGATAATCACCATGCGATGCCGTTACTTAGGAGTGCTGTCGGTTAGATTCTGGAAAAATGAGTAAGTTGTTTCAGATATTGAACGGCCTTCGTCGGTTGCAGCCCTTGGTATTATCTCGTTAGTCTACTCAAGATCCAATTTGTATTCCGTAGATTTGTTTTAAATCTACTGATAGTTAATGGTAAGTCAGCCTCTTATTGAATGGCAACTACAGCAGCTCGCGTGTCCTTCTCTAAGTTCTCTCCCCTCCAAAGCGTAGGTACCTAATTAATGGTTATACTCATCAAGTATTTATCAGAGAGTCAGTACATCGTCGACACCTATCACACACCCCTTTCAAATCACTCGACGGCGACTCCTCCGTCCTCGGCTGCTCAGCTTCTGCTTCATCAAGCCGCAATTTCGTCAGACGTAACCAAAACTATCAACATCTCGTCGTTTCGGCAATACCCCCTAAAGAGGTTCCTCTCCAGCCTGGCGTCCTATTCAAGCGTAAAGGTCTTCATCAAGCCTCGGATTCCTTCCACAAACTTCCCGGTGGCCGTCGGGGAGACACATTCGCCGTCCATGACACCATGGAGATACGCCCCGCCAACCAGCCGATGCCGACTCTTTCTGGATTGGTCTTCGGTGCGGTCAAGTTTCGCCCTCCTCAACAACAGCGGCACGCGAGAGCCAGGCACAATGTAGACCAAGTCGCCGACTTGGACACACTCAGTCCCAAATCCGAGATAGCCGCCAGCCGTTCTAAACAGCCTCAGATGCTGACCCTTGGAGAAGGGCGTCAGAAACTCGCTCGTGCTCGCCACGCGGCGACTCTGCGCATCCCATCTCTCATCCAGCAACTTCCCAAAGCGATCGGCCAAGGCATGCCATGCGTCACCGTAGTCTTGACCGTCCTGGGAACCACCAACGACAGGACCTGTGGTTTCGAAAAACCACCGGGCAAAAGACGCGCCCAGGGAATGGCCGTCCTGGACGACCTGAGGTGGGGACCCCGCTGTATTGCTGATCAGGGTCCGCCAGAAGACGTCCACCTTGTGTTGTTCGGCGCCCTTCTGGTGGCGGTAGGTCGTCTTGAGAGAGTCGACGATTTTCAGCCACTGGGGGAACGGCTCGCCGCGCAAGACGGACTGCTTGGTCTCGCCCACCATGGTGACATGGTCCAGTTCGATTCCGTGCAAGCTGAGGGTTTCCCCTTCCCTATCGACAACTGGGTGTTGCTTGAGTTCGCCCGAGGCTGAGTATCGTTCGTAGCCAGTCACGCGTAGACCCGTGAGCTCCTCGGAGGACCAGTCAGGCACCCACGAGGGGAGACGGCCTGTGGCTGCTTTCTGGAACTTTTCGCCCTCTACGCATGACAGAAGGAGGAGGTCACCGCCGCCGTCCTCGAGAATCTGGATGGCGGCTCGGGTAAATGCGGCCGCGGGGGTTGGCACGTCGTACTCGGGGATCAATCCGGGTTTATCCTGCGCGTATTCGTGGACGAGGCCAAGCACCGCGTAGACCTTGTCGCGCGGATCCGTGGACTTGAACCCGCGCGCCCGGATGAGTGTGTAAACGAGGCTTTTAGCCCAGGCGCCGCGGTTCTCGGCTCGATATCCTTGCTGTTTACGCTGTTTCCTTTCCTTGGCTGTCGCTCGGAGTATGGTGGCGGACTGGTAGCAAAACTCAAGGTTTTCGCAGGCTTGTGGCCCCGGGTGTGGTGGCGGCAGTCCGGCAGATTCCATGAAGAGGTCGGTAAGGTGCTGCGCCCACGCAGAAGTCGAGAAAAAGTGGGATGCTTCGGCGATGACGGACCAATCGAGCTCGTGGCCGCCGCAGAGAACATTGACAGTCTTCGCCAGGACAACTTCCTGGATGATCCAGGCCCGGGTGAAGTATCTTCGTTGAAAGACATGGGCAACGGACACCCACGACTGTCGGCAAGAGAAGGCTGCCATCTGCTCGTCATCGCCAAAGTCGTGGGAGTCAGGCGATAGCCTGGATAGAGCGTCAAGCAGCTGCGATGAGTGGCCCGAGGTCGCTCTAAGTTTCATGAGCAACGCAAAGCCCGGCTCGGTGTGATGGTCCTGCTCGCCCAGCCACGAGATGACCACGGCAGCCGTGCTGTAGATGTTTGCCATGAGCATCACCTGGGCGCTTCGCTCGCTCTTGTCTTGCTGGTTGACACAAATGGCATCGATCCAGAACCGCTTGGCCGCGAGACCGGGCATCTGCCTAGCCCGAAGCAGAAAGCAGCGGAGGTTTGCCGTGACATGGAGCAGCCTGCCGTTGCAGAGGATGGGACAGTCCGGGCTTTCACTCAGTCGGCTCAGGGGCCCATATTCGGCTGGGGCACCCCATGTGTATGACAGCGCGTAGTAGTCTGCGACAGGGTCCAGGTCCACGACGCTGAGACTGCATTCAAGCGGGACATCGTTGCTCGGAGACGGACTTTGCGAGATGGTGAGCAGCCGGATTTGTCCAGAGCCAAGCCGCAACTCATCGCTCTCATAGAGCGTCGGTCTCCCACGTGTCGCCATTTCGTCCGCTAGAGGGTAGGGAGGGGGCGAGACACACAGCCACTTCGGTACTAGCACGCAAAAAGAGTTACCGGGGGCGAGGCTCTCGTGGTCTTGGATAGCAACCGGTCACCTGCAGTTAGGCTCCCGACCGAGCTGCGCCCTGTTCCTATTGGACGACGAGAGCCGCGTGAGGCCGCCCCCGAGGGCCGAAACCGCAGCAAATCTATCTAAATAGAGCTCACGCACTTCGTTTGGATGTGAACCCAACAATCCCCACGATGTCCCGATACCGCTTTTTTCATGTCCCAGGCTACTTTGTGGACGGACCCGAGGCGGCCAGGGCGTGTCCGGGCTCCAAGCTCACCACCCAACCCAACCTCGGCTTGTTGGAGAGACCCTACGACTCCGCGCCGAACGAGAATGCGGCTGGCGATGCCCCCTGGACCAGATTCAGCGCGCATGTGGAGTGGCTAAACAAGAACAGTCCTCCCGGCGTTTCCTACAAGTTGCTGTACCTCCTGCGACATGGACTGAGTGTGCACAATGTTGTCATGGCAAAAGTCGGAAGAGATGCCTGGAATGTACGTGCCGCGCCGCGCGGATACTGGCATACTGCCTCTGACTATTGGAGCTCTTGCGGACTTTGTGTCTCTAACCGTCTCCGTAGGGCCATTGGTCTCATCTCGAAACAGACGGCGAAGTCTCCTGGGTTGACGCAAAGCTCACAGAGGACGGCATTAGCTTAGCCCGGCATCTCGGACAGCTCTGGGTTGAGTGGGCCGACACCGTGGGTGTGCCTCTGCCAAGGACTTTGTACACCAGCCCCCTGGCTCGCTGTCTCGAGACGACCCGGCTCGTCTACGCACCCGTTGTGGCCAAGCACGAGAGAATCTTTCAGCCACTAGTCAAAGAGCTGCTCAGGGAGCGGCTTACGGACCACACCTGCGACAAGCGGAGCACTCGACAGTGGATTTCAGAGAACTATCCGACATGCGTGCTCGACCAAGACTTCGAAATGGAAGATCCCTTATGGCAGGCTGATCGGTCCGAAACGAACGAGGAACACGTGACTAGAAAACGGCGACTCCTCGAGGACATCTTCGCCAATGACGACGCCACGTTCGTCTCGCTGACCACACATTCGTACGCCATCTCGGCAATTCTTGAAGTCGTTAAAGCCCCGCACTTTCGAGTCAGTGAAGGGGCCATCATTCCTCTTCTTATTAGAGCCGAGGAAGTTTCGAACGAGATCTAAGGTTAGCTGGGTGGCTGGGTCCTGGTAGTGTTAACTGTTAGTCGGTGTGGTGGCTCTGTATTCTGACCGTGCCCAAGTGCAGGGAACCTCCTGGTCTACGGGACGGTGGTGTTTGTGTGGGTGGGGGGAAAGACGGACGTGTCGACAGTGACGAGAGGATAATTGGAGCGATTACCATAGCGTCTGATGGCTTCAACTGAATAATATGAGGGACCAGGACTCACAAATCATCTCATTCTGCTCACTGCTCACCTCCTTCCGGACAGGGATGGAGGATATAATTATCCGGATGATTTAGGTACCTACCTTACCTCACCTTTGTGACTTCCAAGACGTGTGAAGGACACCTAACTCAGCGACTTATCTCGACCTACCTTAGTCTTTTGCGTTGCGTGGGCCGAAGCGAAATACAAGGAGTGGCGTGTACGTACCTATGTTGGAATGCGGAGAAACAGCTTGGTTGTTGGACTGCTGTGACGGACGAGGTTGTTGAGGCTGAGTTGAAACTGGACGGCGAGTGGACCTGGATTGACGTGCTCTTTGTCCGTGCGAGGACCGCTGAAGAGGATTTCACGATGGAGCTGCAATCCGTCGTAGGGAGCGTTTCGATGTGTCTTGGTGGTTCTCTGCCAAGTAGCTTGGGACCCAAGCCTCCGCGCCCTCCTCGTCCTTCTCCGCCCGGGTTCCCTCACCCACATCGAGTCCGCCATCCGCAACGCCCTCTACCTCTGGCTGGTCACCACGATCATCGCCCTCGGCTCAACCTACGCCACCGCCTGGGGCATTTTTAACACCGCTCGAGGCCACGAGATGCCGCTACTCCTTTGACTCAGACAAAACGCCTTTCCCGCAGACGCTGGAGTGGAGGAATGTCGGACATGACGGCTTGGAGCAAGAAACGTCGTTCACGATGTGCGTGCATGCGGCTGAAAGCATCTCGATGGAGGCAGCCGAGTAGGGGAGTTGTTGTTGTTGTTGTTGTTGTTTGCGTTTAACGTCCGGGGGGGGGGGGGGGGGTGGCCGCGAGGCGGACACCCTAGATGCCTATAATTAGCATGTGAAGACGCGCTGAGCTAGGTCTAATATACATTGTAAAGTGGATTGTTTATTAGAGATCCTCATCTTTTTTCGAGTCTACCGAAGTAATTAAGTCTGGTAGACGCGGATGAAGTCGAAAACGACGCCGAAAATCCAGAATGTTTGAATCGAGCCTGTCAAATGACTGACAAAACTGGAGTTGGTTGAAAATGCTCAGAATTACACTTACAGCCTGTAAATACCTAGTTAAAAGAGAAGCAACAGACCGAATCCCTGGATATTCACTTCATTACTCTACGACAAAAGTGAAAGAAGACGGAAAAGAATTGATCAAAAAAGTAGTTAACGTGCATTATAAGCGAGTGGGCCATATAAGCGAGTGGGCCATATAAGCGAGTGGGCCACTTTTCCACGCGACGCGCCACTTCCATACTTAACATCAATTTTCTCTACAACCTAAAATGCCTGGTACTTCAAATGAAGCCAGCGTATTGTTAGCCCTCGAGGCTCTTAAAAATGACGAAAATCTAAGCCTACGAAAGGCAGCGAAGATCTACAACGTCCCCCGTATGACCTTAACCCGACGACGCGCTGGCCGACTTGCACGACGCGATACTACGCCCAACTCGCGCCGGCTCACCGATTCCGAAGAGAAGGCTATTGTTCAACATATAATTGAGCTATCTGAGCGAGCATTTCCACCAAGGCTTGCTGGTGTGGAAGATATGGCCAACCAACTACTACAGATACGCGATACGCCCCCCGTTGGCAAGCTCTGGGCCTCCAACTTCGTCAAACGCCAACCAGAGCTCCGAATGCGTTATACGCGTAGATACAACTACCAGAGGGCAAAGTGCGAAGACCCGAAGGTCGTTGGCGAGTGGTTTGCCCTTATACAGAACGTCAAGGCCAAGTATGGTATTATAGAGGACGATATCTATAACTTCGACGAGACTGGGTTCATGATAGGTTGTGACGAATCGTCTCAACCACACTCTGCAAGGGTTCACTGAAGGTAGGGTACTAGGGTTGGGATTCGGTGAAGCCAAAAGGTTCACAACAAGATAATGATCCGGTCTTAATGTCCGTAGCAACTGGTAACGAACAAGTTGTATTGCTTACTGGAGAACTCCCAAAGTCCTCTAGAACGAGTGACTATATACTATCTAGGAGAGAGAGTGTCCTAAGTACCTTTGTACCTTGATCGTGGTGATCGCTCCACGATCCATCGATCACCTATTCTTGGCGTTTTGAATGATCCTACGATCGTTCTATCGATCCATCGATCACTCCTATACTGGTTCCTGATTGGTTACTGCTGACTGGTCTATATGCCCAGTTAATGTATTGGCCATCAGTCTGTGACACAATGCCCCTCCTCTAAGGCTTTCGTCCTAAAAGGCTATAGGTTCTTTATTAGTATATATTCTATTTTTCCCTCCTACATCATATATATTCTTCGTCTAAAATAGTAGGTCGGGTATCTAAGTGAAAGTCTACCTCCTCGACCCTCTAAGCTAACCATCTCCTAGCTGTAATACTATTATCCGACAGTTTGTCCGTTATATAGCCTTGTTCCTCCTATTTATCGTATAGCCTCGGTTCCTGCAAGGTTTCTGTTGCCGACTCCTCTCGGTACGCCGAGTATATCTACCTTAAACTTCTAAACTACGACGTTCTTAGTATTTCCCCTTTATAGCTCTGTACTATCATAGCTTAATACCAAAAGCTAGAGGATGAACTTATAGTTGTAGAGGAGCAGGTCCTTCGTTTACAAAAGTAAAAGTAAGTATAGTTTAAGAAGATAATACGAGCTATATTAAGGGGTATTAACTCAATAGAGGAGTTGGAGCGTATAGAACGGGAGGAGGTAGAAGCGTTAGCTGTATTAGAACCCACTGCCAGTCCTCCTACCTTAGCCGCTCCTTCCTCCCTAACCGTCCTTAACCCCTCCTTTCTTAAGTAAGTGTTTTATCGTCTTTTAATAAATGAAATGGTTATATAGTATAGTAGTAGCATATATATTTAGCGTTAGCCATCTTAAATACCTCTAAGAGGGGGTTTAGGGCTGCTATTGTACTAGGTCGTAGGTTCGACCCCTACTATAACCTTTTTCTTTTTATTCTTTTCCTTTTTTTTTTTTTACTGACTATCGTTCCTCGTTCCTAGTTCCTCTATACCTTTTAACGACGGCTTCGACTAGTCTTTTCTAGGTATATAGGGCAATCAGGGTTCTGGTAGTGGAAATCCTATAACTTCTCTAGGTAGTTGACCAAATTTCCCACTAGTTGCTATAAGTTATCTTTAGGGCCAAAGTCTAGCCATTTGACCAAATATTCCAGTTGCCCTTTTATAATTCTTGAGTCGAAAATTTCCTCTATATCCTATTCTTCTTCCTCATCCTCTACTTTAGTATCTTTATCCAGTTGTAAGTTCTTGGGTACCGGTTCTAGTAGTGCTATATAAAAAACGTTCATTCTTAGCTTTATAGTTGATAGAAGTATAAGGGTATAGTTATTTTCCAAAATCTTTTTATCGATCTTAAATAGCCTAATCTTCCTGAAATCGAGTTTCTTACTAGGTCGTTTGGTTTTAAGATTTCGTAAGCTAAAGTAGACTTTGTCTCCCCTCTCTAGATAAGGTCCCTCGAGCCTTTTTTAGTTATAGAACCTTTTTATCCTTTTCCTTACAAACTCAAGTTCTTCCTTAAGCATTATATATAATAAGCTCATTTTATCCGCTTTAATAGTGGCCTAGGGTACCTTAACATCAGGTCCCTATCTTAGGTTAGGTTTATACCCAAAGTTTATAAAGTATAGTATAACTCTTATTATCTTAGTTTCTATTATATTATAGGCCAGTTATATAACAGGTAATAACTTAACCTAGTTGTCCTATTGAAAGTTGATGTAAAGTTATAGGTACTATTTAACAATCTGGTTGAGTCGTTCTATCTGGCTGTCTATTTATATATGATATACTATCGACAACTTGCTTTTCATCCCGAGTCTCGTTATAAGTGCTTACCAGAATTTTAATGTAAATTTGGTATCCCGGTCTATGATCTATTCTTTCAGCCATATATAGATTGATATAACGTGCCGGTAGAGTATATCTATAAGTTGTTCTGCTGTCTAAGTCTCCTTATATGGTAAGAAGTAGGTCTACTTGGTAAGCCTGTCCACTACAGTGAGGATGCTGTTATACTCTACCTATGTCGCAGGGTCCTTGGATTCCGGTAATTTGGTGATGAAGTCCATGGTTACTGAACTCCATGGTCGTTCGGCGACAGGCAATAGCTATAACAACCTATAGGGTTTATATCATCCTGGTTTACTTCGTCTATAGAGGTTATACTTGTTAATAACCTCCTTGACTTTTTCCTTGAGGTATGGGAAATTATAGTATTGTTTGATCTTAGTGGCTGTTTTCCTAATCCCTATATATCCTCTAAGTCTCAACTGGTATACTTCGAGCATAAGGTCCTTCTGGTCTCGGGTCCTGATATAGGCCTTGTCGTAGTACTAGAGCCTCGTTCTATCCAGTTATAGGCCAGGGGTACCTGCCTCTAGGTCTGTTTCCTAGTCAGCCTATTCCCCGTTGGTAATGGTTCCCTGAAATTCCCGTCCTCCTCTTTCTTCCCTGAAGATTATATAATACTCTATAAACTATTATAGGGGCGTTTCCTCCTCTATCTGTCGTTATATAGCTACGATCTTATAGTCTTTAATCGGTTACGAGGTATGATAGAGTATACTGTCTGTCTGTTGTTATAGTAGCACTAGTAAGTCTTCTGGTATATTGCTATCTTAGTGATCAGTTCTTCTACTTAAGGTATCTGCTTGTACGTTTTCCATACCTTTCTTATAGTTGATTATAAAGTTAAACTCCGATAAGAATTCTGCCTATCTAGTCTATTGTCCGTTCAAGACTTTAGTCGTTGTAAAGTACTTAAGGTTTTTATAGTCGGTATAGACCTATACTAGGTAGGTCGTCCCACTAAAGTACAGTCTTTATTCTTAAAATGCCTCGATGATAGTGAGCAGTTCCTTGTTGTAGATAGGGTAGTTAAGATAAGGCCTGTCTAGCTTCTTTAAGAAGAAAGCCACTAGGTATAACTTCCCGTTCTTATCCCTCTATCTAAGTTATCCCCCGATCGTGAAGTTCGACATATTAGCTTCTACCTTAAAAGGTAGATTAGGGTCTGGCAGTAAGAGTACTAGATCCGCTAGGATACTCCGTTGAATCTTCCTAAACGCCTGTTCCTAGGTATCTCCCTACTTGAACTCAGCTCCCTTCTTGGTGAGTTTGTGTAGTGGTTGTACGATATCGCTGAAGTTCTGGATAAATATCTGGACGAAATTTGTAAACCTAATAAACCCTTGAACCTCTATAGCGTTAGTAGGCGTTGGCTATTCTACAATTGCTTGGATTTTCTAAGGTTCGATTTTGACTTTACCGGGTGAGATTTTATAGCCTAAGAAAACCGTCTTTTAGACGTGAAATTCGCTCTTTTCTTTATTAACCGACAGTTGACTTTTATATAGTACGTCAAGCACCTGTTGTATATATCGTCGGTGTTCCTCGAATGTCTTAGAGTAGATGAGAATATCGTTTAAGTAGTATACTATAAACTTATCGAGATAGGGTTAAATAATATGATCGATTGTTGCTTAGAACGTTATAGGTATATTGGTAAGGCTAAAGGGTATTACCAGGTATTTGAAGTATCTATAAGGTGTCTTGAAAGCCGTTTTCCATTTATCCCCCTCCTTAATATAGATATAGGTATATACTGTTAGAAGGTCGAGACGGGTAAAGTATCGAGCTCCGGCTAACTGATCTCAAAGTCTTGAAATCAGTGGTAGGGGATATCTATTCTTGATAGTCTTGCTATTTAGCTATCGGTAGTCTATATATATCCTGAGTTTCCTATCCTTCTTTAGGACGAATAATACTAGATATCTAGCGGGTGAAGTTGATGGCCAGATATGCCCGATCTTTAAGTTGTCGTCTAAATACTTCCTTAACTCGGCGTCTTGTTTCTCGTTAGTGTAGTAAACCTTGAAGAACTTAAGCTATGCTCCTTCCTTTAATTTGATCTTATAGTCCTAGGGTCCATATTCTAGAAGTCCCTTAAGATGCTTGGCTTGAAATGCCAGATACCCTTTATACTCTTAGGGAATTTTACCAGTTATGGTAGTCTTTATAGTCCCCCTGTAGTAAGTAAACTTATTGTTCCCTGCTTCGACGCTTATAACCTTGAGTATATCGATCTTTTCTCCTCTATACTTAATGCTTGCTGCCTTAACTAGGCTGACCCATTGCTCGATCGTGATCTTTCCTTCTGTATTAACTGAGACGACGGCGACTTCCTGGTCTATCTGTACCTTCTTCTATTGTTATAAGCTGTATTTTCTAGAATCTAGAGCTTGTTGTTCCTTGCTGACTATTTCTTGTAGTAGGCCTATAGGGGTTGTATTTCCTTATACTTCGCCCTATTGTGGCTCCTGTTCTACGCTTTCCATTATGTTGGTCGGGTACTTCTATGCTTTACGCGGTTGTAGGTGGCCACCACCCTTCTAACTGATGTCTGGGTCGTACTTCTTATACTAGGGTAACCCTAAGATCATGTCCTTGGTGGTTCCTATGTCTATGATGTCAAATACCACCTTTGTAGTTTTCCCTTCCACCTCTATGTCCAGGGGTTCGGTTTCCCTCCTGACTATCTGGGTTGGGAACGGTCCTTGTATTGGGTGAGGTGCCTTCTTTATCCTCTAGGGGATCCTACATTTGTTGACTAGGGTAGGGCTGATGAGGTCTGCTTACAAGCTACTATCTACTAGTGTCAAGGTTTATAAACATTTCCACTTGGCGATGACCTAGAGCCTGTCGTCTTGGCTTCGGTCCTGAACTACAGCTACCTCTACTAGGCTAGCTGGGAGGTCGTTATAAGGTCGTCGTTTACGCCAGTTCTGCCTGTACTGCGCGAACTGCCGTTTTACTTCTGAGCTTAATGGTTTACAGGCTCCTCGGAGAGCCCTAAGTCTTTTCCCAAATCCCTTTGGTACTACAGGGCGTTCCTGTCCTCTCCTCAGCTCACAGCGTCGATTGTCCGGTGCTCCTTCAACCACTTGACTACCTATAGCGCAGGTTGTTCCTGTCCCGTGAGTCGCTTGTTGATCTTCTGGAGTCTCTTGATTTTATATCGGCTCTATTCCAATTCTTCCTGTTAGTTTCCGTTCATTTCCTATAGTTGTTGTTGCTTATAGACTCCTTCCTAGATCCTTATTCGTAGGCCGAAAACTTCCCCTTTTAGTCCACTAAGTACTTTCCGTAGGTTGTTAATCCTATCCCGAGACTTAAATATCTTCTTCTTGAGGTAATAGATATTAAATCCCGGTTCCTCTCCTTTACAAGTAGTGTTCTACTCCCCGTTAGTATCCTATGTGAGTGTCTATCTACCGTATATAGATGTATCAGTCCCTTCGAAGAACGGTGCTATTTGCCTAAGTTCGTTGGCTTAGAGGTGATAGTCGTCGTCGTTAATAGGCCTCCACTCATCCTGATATCTTCCTTTGAGATCAGCAAACACTTCTTCTTCGAACCTGAGTCTTTCCTCGTCATCCGGTTCTATCTATTCCCTATAGTCACAGGCATCCTCCAGGTCGTCCTATCTATAACTGCTAGCTGTAACTTCCTTGAACTTAACTCCTTTCTCGATAACAGCGGCTTCACGTCCCAGTACCGGTAACCATTGGCCTAGGGTCTTGCCTTATCTATATAGGCCCCTATATTCACGCTTATAGTGGCCCTTCTTCCTACAGTTATAACAGGTGACGTTAGACTTATTACAAGGCTGCTTATTACACCATTGAGTTTAGATTACGTCAACCTCTATAGGTCCTAGGTGAGTACCGAAAGCCGTACTTCCCTGTCGTTTCTTCCCTTTGTTAACGTAATTTCCCCTAACGACCAGTTTCTACTGTCCTTTCCATTGTTGTCTTCTAGCGTATAGCCGGTCGTCGATACAGACAGCCTTTATAATATACTCATCTAAATTGTCTAGGCAATCCTCCTTATAGAGTTCGTCTTTTATATCCTCCTTTAGGCCATTGTAAAATAGAGATATAAATCTATCTTTGTTGATCCTAGCCCAGATGGCGTCTTATCAAAACAATATAGTATATACCGAGGTAGACTTGCTTTGGTGAAGTCTGGCTAACCGGTCCTAAGTATAGACCTTCTCATCTCTGTCCCCAAACACCTTTGTAAGTTCTGCTTCGAAGCAGGTATAGTCCTGGAAGACCCTTTAGGTAAACTCCTACTACTCCTCTAAAATCTTCTCCATATAGTCCTTCAGGATAGGTTCGAACCACTGGGCAGGCTGGCCCGTAAGTCAGGAGGCAGTATAACGGGTCTTAGTATACTCCAAGTAAAACCGGTCCTAGTAGTGTTCGATATAGGAGGCCATTTCCATAAGGAACCTCGAGAGGTCCTCCTTCTTGCCCTTATACTTGGCCGGTGCCTCTATCTTGACCTTAGGCACTTCGGGAGCTGTGCCGCTGCTGTTCGACCTTTCGACGGCCTCGACCTAGGCGGCGTTTTCGTTAATGATTTGCTAGTTGACCCGGAGCTCGGCCTCGAGTCTGATAATTCGTTCCTAGAGCTCGACGAACATCTCCTCGGCCTCTTTTTCAGTGGCGGGGATCTTGGCCGTAGAGCCTATATTGACGTTGGAGGGTGCGGCGCTTATGGTGTTTGGTATACCTTCGTCTGAACCGTGGCAGAATCAAAGGGAGTAAGCAACGTATGACGAATTGTCTCAACCACACTCTACAAGGGTTTACTGAAGGTAAGGTACTAGGGTTGGGATTCGGTGAAGCCAAAAGGTTTACAACAAGATAATAATCCGGTCTTAATGTCTGTAGCAACTGGTAACGAACAAGTTGTATTGCTTACTGGAGAACTCCCAGAGTCCTCTAGAACGAGTGAC